>NC_039492.1:6202044-6311072 GCF_003590095.1 Trichoplusia ni
GCTTACCTATTTATTATGCATAAATATTTTTTTGTTTGTAGCGTATCTAATCTCTACTTACTAGATTACACATGTTTTTATGTAAATTTTTAATTTGTGTGTCTAAAAATATCAACGTAAAAAATAGAACTGTGAATTAAATGTCATCATAAGCGGTTCAGTGGTTTAGCCCTAGTATGAATAATCTACTGAACCGTTGTTGATGAAAAGAAATTACTTTAGAAACAAAACGAGTGACTTTTCAATATTACAATGGATGGAAGAAATCTCCAATATCACAAGTTTCTAACTGTCTACACTAAATTCTTGGACGAAATTATTTTTTCTACGGTCTGTTATTAGTTACGAGTCTAGAATTCTTTATGTCTGTTAAGTTGGTATGTTCGTCGTATTGGTACAGACTTTAGGCAATTCTAGGATATAGTTATAAAACTTATTATTGCTATTGGTTGTCGTGTTACTCGTTTGTGAAAAATAAATGTCAGAAAGTTAGCAATGCTGCCGAATTACGAGATAGATTTTATTAAAAGCGGTGTGTGGGCGTAAATAATCTATACATAATTTATCTATAAATTACTTTTGAAATTTAAACTCGACGTTTAGCTGTAGTCGCGGGTTTGATGGACAAGCATTTGTGTAATCCGCGAAAACTAGTCCTGAGTCCTGATTCTGAGTATCTTTGCGCATGAGATTAAAATGTATGTGAAACCCCCGTGCCACAAGGATCAATTTCATTAGTGTGGTAATTGTTCCAAAAAAGCTTAGGCTTTTTGTAAATGCCAACCCGAATGTTTTTAAACAATATTCATTAAATCTTAATTTGTGCATTCGTTAAACTGAAGCACTTTCCACTGAATTCATCACTTCACTTTAAAAATAAATAACTTAAACACAACGTCACTAGCTACATATCTAGAATTACTATGAAAACAAACAAATATTACTAAAAAATTCCCCTCTAAGTCGAAAACATGACTAATATCTAATCGAATTAGTAACCAATACCGAAGCGAGACCGGACATAAGCCACTGGAACTTAATAGCCACTTATTGAGAAACGAAATGTATTAATTGTATCGTTATAGATGGCCGACGGCACTAGATAAGTCATAATGCATTTAAGGCGCCATCCACAAACACGTTTGTACGCCTGAGGGTCTATCAAACTGCAATATCATTTTATGTGTTCTCATCATACTGGTAACGAACGTTACTGACTCTTTAGCAATTCTAAATGCTTGATTTGAACGTAAACGCTTAATTTATGCACGCGAATGTCTATTTGACTGAGTGCTATTTATAATGGCGGACGCCATGAATAATCGCGGGAAAGCAAATAGTTTTTAAATTAACCAAGCTGACATTAAGTTATTCCAAATTCAAATATGCAGCAATTTTAACAAAATTATTATGTGAAATGGAAATTACGACAAAATATAGATACGAAATTGTTGGTAATAAATTATTTGAAAAAATATAATCTATTTTTTTTATCAATATAATATATGTATTTATCTGTATCTTATATAAAATAAAATTCGCAATTCAAATAATTAATTAAATAATGTGCGAATTAAATAGCTAAATATTAATTTACATTTTAGTAATTCGAATTTTATATTTGTTAAAAATATTAATCACTGCGCCATAATATTTTGATATTGTTCAAGTCAGTTATAATGAATGACCTATTATTCATCGCCGAATAAACGTTATAAATACAATTTAAATTTGAAAACGGAATTCGGTGTTATATAAAATAATTTGATGAAAACATTATAAGCGGCCTAAATATAATGTTTTGTTTCATTTAAAAATGGCGTGATAACTGCCAGTGATTTCTCTCAAATAGGTTTACTTTTGTAAATAATTTGTGTAAATGAAAAATAAATAACGGGAATAATTGAAATTATTAATGTAAAAATTACCTATTAAAAATTTCAAAGAATTTCTTTCAATGAAAATACTATTTATGTTAACGCAATATTAAAAAAAATACTACGAGGGTTTTTAAAAACGAAATCTGTCATGTCTCTGTCATTGTTACTGTTTTAATTATTATTTGAAATAGTTGACAATGGACTTTACTGTAAACCTTTACCTATAGGGATATAAAAAAATCCAAACACTCAACCAGGATATTGCGTTCAAAGCGTCAATTGACCAGACGAGTGGTCAATAACTGAAATAGTGGACTGAGGAGGTTTCATATTGCGTCGCACTCCTATCAAGTGTTTTCATGGAAACTCTTTAATATATAAACTTAATGCTACAGTACTATTGTCAAAAGTTAATAATATCTACAAACGTCAAATGACGCCTTGTAAATAACATATTTATAATTCTATTTTGTATAAATATAGTTATCAAATTTAAATATTAGATATAGTTCTCTTAGCGTCAAATATATTACATAAAAAATGGATAAGTCTATTTAGTCGTTAAAACAATAAGGCGAATAATAACATCATAAATAATGACGTCACACAACCATGCCAATATAGCTGTTTGTGACGACAGCAAACAACAAAAAATATAAATGTACCTGATAAGAATAAGAAATAAAAATATTCCTGTTTCATTATTTTGGTTAATATGCTGAATATAGTTTAATTAATTAATAGAACCTGTTAAAGACACTTCATATCCATAGTAATATTATCATTTCACCTTATTAAGCATAAATTGTTCTCGAGAACTTTAATCATATACGGAAACACTGCCAAAACTTTCTCCGTAGTAATATGTTTAAAGCGAGAACGTACTTAAATTAATTATAATTAAGCAAAAGTAAGTAGCAGACATTGCTAGGGTTATAAAGAATTACAGCAACATAAAGTAGGCAAATTAAACATTGTCTTCAAACTTTATCTGAAGTTATGTGAGTTTTTCTTGTATCCCCATGGTGGAGAGTTTCGTTTACGCCATAACTTTTCCTATCGGCGCCATAAAAAGTGTTATCCCTCCTCAAACACAACTCAAATATAAGAAACTCTTAAATGTCTATCTATCTCTACTTTTTTCTTTTAAGAGAAAAGGATAGCATGACATCTAACGGCGGTTTAAATTATAACTTGCGTGCGGGTGAATGTCGGCAGTACCCAGGATTCACTTAATCTAAATATAGCCTTGGTCTTATAACCAGTGTCAGATTATCTGACGTAATGATGGTCTCGCCTGAGTCATGGCCCCCTGGGGTGGCCCCGACTCATACTTTCAAAGTTCATGACCATTAAGAGGTTTCTCCGTTCTCTTTGGTCGATGCTTTAGAAGATAAATAAGGCGTTCCGCCCAATAAATTGTGCTGTGAAAATTTTATCTAACCGGATAATGGTATGTGCCCGACTACGATATGCATTCCGCTCTACCTGATAAGGGTTATATTGTTTTAAACAATGGCGCGACGGACTTGCGCATGACTTGTGTATATATGTATTTTATTGAAGGACAAAGGATAGTTCCAGGTATCTAGTAAGAATAAGTGCTGATGGAAAGGAGTTTAGAACAGTTAAAATGTGTTTATGTATACGCAAAAAGGTGGTGGATTAAAGTGTTAAATTTTGAAATATCAATACCAAACTTTACGGTAATCTAAGTTATTTGTAAAGAAATTGATGTGTAGGTACTTACCAAGATATAACATAGCAAATATGTTGTCACAATACAGATCACTATGACTTCTCACATAATAATAACAGTTGTTTCAATTCTTTTAAATCAATTATGTGGTTTTTCATATTTATTTTCTCATAATTTAGCAATAAATACTACATATCGTTACAAGATATCGAACTTTAGAAATGAGAAATAAACGTAAAACATAGCATTTAAAATGTTATAACTTAAAATTATAATAATAATGTACGATACGTTAAGCAGTGACTAACATTTGAACTGAGCAACAACTGAGGGTATTTCTTTATTTTTAATTCTTTATAAGGAAAAGGCTCCTGGGTGCCTACCACAGCCACTACCACGACTTAAATTAATATTTTTGGTGGTGTGGAAGTCAGATGCTGCTCTAAGCCTAGAATCGCGCTGTCACTCGTCCACGAACACTTCAATTTGCAGTGGTAGACTCTTAGTAAGGAATCTATCCTGATTTCGCTGGTGGTTGCTATTTCTTTTGTTATTAAAGAAGCTTTTAAGAGCGACTTATGCCAAAAACTGTGTTTTATACACTATTCATTTCATTAGCTTAATCCTCAAACAATTTAAATATAACAATTCGAATAAAATCGACATTAAGAGATAAACTCTCAGATTTACGTTACTTTCTAAACTTTAACTGTTCAGACTCAATCTGGTCATAAATCTTAGACCAAATGCATAAAAAACTTAACAATATCTCAATTCAATGTATCCAGAGAATTTTATTCTTTGTCCGTACGAGTTTTAAATAAAGATGGCATGTTGGTATGACCGTTATATTGTCAATCAAAGTAAGTAGGTTCAAATTCCACAGAAGGTAATATCTTTTCCAATCCACATGTCATTACTAAAAAAAAATCATTTGCTAAAAATGGAGAAGGAATACTTTGTGTTAATGCATGCAGGCGGTCTTTAAATCTTGATACCAGCTTATATCATCAATAAGACGAAAAGAATTAACAAGAAGATTTTTTAGTGGTCGTGGTCATCCCATCTGGTAGTGGTTTATCCAGGATACCTTAGGATGTTTTTCCCTCCGTTTGTGATGTCATAGTTGGCCTGCAAATTGAAAAATGCCCTTAATATTATTGAAAAAGTCTTAATACGAACGTCTAAGACCAATGTAAATTTGACGATGTTTATTTTTCACAACTTATACCTATTTCGATTAATCGTAATCATGATATTAATGACAAACTCTACGTTCGATCCATTTTTTTTTAATAAAGTTGCTAACTTGATATTGAAATCCGAAACGACCAAACAATTTGATGTTATCGCTAAAATAATAAATCACCGCACATTATAATTAAAATGTAATTTTATTAACATATTCATCTAATGTGTGATTGACGTCACACATACATACAAATTAAAACATTAGCGTGGCTTGCCATTCAGAAACGGTCCTTATAATCTAAACTGTACAATCATGGAAATAATCATGGAAAATTAAAGCCAAAATGCAGTTGTGCATAAATTGGCAAACGCGGGGCTATTTTAACGGGCTTATCGTGCGAATTAATACAAAACGCGGTATATTAGTTAAAGGTTTGTGTTTGTACATAATCCTCTATTCGGAACATAGTTTCAGTAGGGAATAAAATATTAAACGTAAATAGTATATACAGTTTCATGTAATGCGTGTAATATTTTGTTATTACGACTAATGAATACTCTCATTGGAAATAGATATAAAGTGCAAATCAACGGTACAACGATTGATAGATATTTTTATAGTCATCATAATCATCATCGTCAGCCCTTCTCAATCCATTTCTGGACATAGGCCTATCCCACGGGCTACGGGCACACCGCGATGTCTTTTCGTAGGTATTTGAGTAAAATAATTTTGTACAAAAATAAAACAATTACGAAAATAAATTTTAATTGGCAGGTGTTTAAATTGCCTCACTGAGCTTTAGTTTAATAAGTATTTATGATTTATGTTAAACCACTTACATTATAAAACTAATTTGAAATGCTCCCTGTGGAAAACTCGCAGTAACATCTCACCCTCGCCCATCTCGAGTAATGCCCAATAAACTTTTAAAATATATGACACGAAAAGCCCACTATTTAAAAAGGGGAGAGGCACGGACAGATCTCAAATGTACAGACAGACACATAAAGCTTACATTTAATGCGCCTTCGGAATAATAGTCTCGTATTTTTGAATTTATTAATTTTATAGATACAAATAATTGGTAATGTGAAATACTTTGGTTATTAATAGTGTATTTGGCAGAAATCTAATTAGTCAAGTACGTGTAAATTAGTATTGGATTTTTTTAATCCATATTACATACGAAGATAAATCGCATTAACGGTATGGAATAAGGGGCTAATAATATCATTTTTCGACACAAAGTGTGCCAATAAATGTAATTTTTTGGTTAACGCGACCAGAAAAATTACATATCCGATATATTCTGAGAAAGTATATGACGGACCAATTACATTGCTACCCAAAAAATTGTATAAATTAAACAGGAAGTTTAACCAAAAATTACGCGTTTCGCAATCCTAGAAACTCACAAGTACTTGTAGGTACTAAAAATTCTCGAACACGATTTATTTACATGTTACAAACAATTTTAATTAAAAGCGTACCTAGTATTCACGTGCAATTAATTAGCAGAATACCTTCGTGGCAATATGTAAGGAGGTTTATATCAAAGTAAACGAGGTTTGGGCTCGCAGACGCGAGTTCGGTATCGGGCCCTTCATTTACATTTCAATCGGCATTACCTATACGCGGCTAGGGCTCCACCACCGCGCTCGCGGTATGTCCTAAACATTTTATTACATTCCATGCACGTAAAATATAATATCCCTACCCACACTCAGATGTACGCGTTGTGAGCAAATATCTAAATGTAATTTCCATGAGTTGTCCCCACAATGTTTTCCCAGAAAATATTAACATGGAACGCAAGGGGCTGGATCGCTCCTAAGTAAGTTGCAAAAAATGTACGTGATTTTACTTCAAAGTCCCTTTTGTCTTTATGGAGGGAAGGCATAAAAGTACAGGCACGGGAATGGCACATACAAAAAAATTACGCGGCATAATGATGATGTGGCGCACTTTCCTTGAAAACAAAATATTTTCCCTTTACAGTGACAGAAATGTATTCAACGAGTTTTACTGTCTATACGTACTACAAAAGACTGCGTCGCTAACTTACTCTTACGAATTACGAAACCGAGTGTGTTTATAAATATACTCATTTTTCTTTAAAGGTATCTTGCCTACATACTCTTTCAGAAGCTTTTTCTTAGTGATTGGAATTTAATATTTTGTCGTAAATTATTTTAATATTTTAGACCAAATTTTGCCTTTCACTATTGAGTCATAAAATTGGCGTGATTATTAATAATCTTTATTCTATACAAAATATCAGGATCATACTCAGTAGAATACTCTTTATATCACAAGAAGCACTTTGTGGTTTACTGTAAAGTATTTCCAAACGGTATTGCCGAGCGGTCGTAGAAGACTCATGATTTTTTACACAAAGTACACAAATAGCTGACAATAAACGGGGAGAAAAATCTTAAGCAAACAATGTAATATTACATACTACGCAGTTGTTTTCGTGAGCAGTTCGACACACAACGCCATCTGTTACCGCCAGGTGAAACTACACTCCGCTTTCACTTTTACAAAAGTTTACTGCGCAATTTATTATGAGTCGAAACACTAACTTAGTTGAGTGAATTAGAAAAACTACGAGCCATAATGTGGTTATTGCAATATACCTCCACACTTTGATGATGACATTAGGGGTAATAAAAGGAAAGTGCGATTACTTGCGACCGCGGGAGGTCGTTCGGATCACCGCAGGAGACTGGAGTACGAGATATTGTCTAATGCTGTTACTCAAATAACTGCTAATGCACTCAATTTTATTAAAACAATACGTGTATCGAACAGTACCTATAGGGTTATCGACGCCATTCATATTAAATGAACCGTGCAGCATTTCCGTACGTAATCGAGATTGCAGCGTTCCTGGAAATTATTTTCATTTGATACTACGATTCACGGATATTTTAGTTCGAATTATTTTAAATACATATTAATTTTATTTCGCTTATTTCATTCCGAGAGATTGTAAAAAAAAACATTTTCATAAAAGTTACTCATTGGTCTATAAATTTTTGAATGATGTACAACAATAAAAAAAAACTTATTTTTTTTTTGTTTTTGTCAAAACTTTTCATATGAAGCTTAATAGTCGCATTAATTTATCGCGTTTAACTCCGTATATCGGTCCTCAAAATGTATAGGCTAAAAGGTTCCATTAAAATAAGTAAGACACGAAAACATAAAAAACCTAACCTCTGTACCGTCCTATACAACATTCGTCTTTCTAAACTCTTTCTCCACTAATTACTTTTGACTTTCGCAAAGTAATAAAACTTTTCGTATGTCGTTTAAATTAGTAATTTAATAGTCTAGGAGATTGTGTACGTGATACATGAATCTAATTCGAATTTACGGATCAAAATTGAGTTCAAAAACAACACTGGACTCTTAATTTTAATTTAAAACTACACACAATAGAAATGAGACGAATACTAGCTTGATGCGTTTTTTTCTTAAAAGTATGTATGTATTTTAATTTCTATGGAAAAATTTCTTCCAATGTTGTTCAGGAAAACTATGAACACAATTTGCTGGAACAAGCTTAATACAGCGACAACCAATCTCTTTGGCAAGCTCAGCTATTATTACAATATTTTCTTAACAACATTGCCAGCTTTTGTGGGCTTCCAGCAATAAATATTTACAGTCTAATTAACGTTGAAACTTCTATATTAATACAGTTTTAAACTTAATTGAATTGGCCTGATAAAATTTGTTTCTCTTACCCGTTGTATAATGTATCTTCATTGTAACGGTGTTAGCTACATTTTTATGGTTTGGAAAAATAGTTGTCTATGTGAAATATAGTCAATGCTGTTTTCATCATCATTATTAGCAGTATGTAACTTACCACTTTTTTCTTTAGTTGCGCCACTCTGTTCTGTTACCTATTCGCACAAGTTGTCCTAATAACATAACATTCTTTCTTAAATGTCCTCAATATTTTTAATTGTTTATCAATTAAATCTTCATCAGTTCAGCTCGTCTAGCTATGATATTTCTACAATCGTTCATGCCAATAGAAAACGCTCTAAAAATAAAATAAAATGACAGGACCAACATCCCTCATTAAGTCAGTCCACATGGTGTCGTTGAGGCAAGTGAGTAGTGCGTAGGTGAGTGCAATATCGCCGTCTATAGTAATCCATTGGCTCGGCAGGGTCAACCGTATGGCAGCAGGCCACAAATGCAGTAAGCCATGTTTAAGTTTACGAGCACCGCGCATCTTGGCTTTACGACGACGGCGACTGCTGCTTACCGTGATCTAATGCATGTCTACTAGATGGGGCAAATAACAGTCAGTTTCTTTTATACAAAAAAATATGCTTCATTAGCCTATGTCGAGGGCTGAGATAAAAAATAATGATATTAGGAACGTTTACTAAGAGCACCCTTTGCGGGGGATGCCATCTTCCAGTCCAGCTTCCAGTCTTACCTATGCTTTAGCTATTTCCAACATATTTACTTGCAGCTAAACACGTAGTACCCGAGTTTACTGCAGCGGTAACGCTTCAACCAATGAACCATATAGATCTTATTTATGTTTGCTTACTCATTTCCATTTTATAAGTAAGTCTGCCTTTAATTCACACCATTCTTTTACTCTTTTCTTTCTCATGAATGTCTGTACTTAAATCTGACAAAAATCCGTATCTACATCCTTTTTTTACTTTCTAAGGTTTGTCTAAAGCAACTCTTTGAAATATTTAAAAGAATTTTTGATTGAGCACGCCTGGGTTGCACTTTCTCAACAAATTCTTCGCCTAGATTAAAATATTTTTAATGCAAGACGCTATTCCTAGAGGATTTTTGTTTCGTTGTTTGTAAAGTGAAATTCTTATCATTAGAAAGAACCTACGTGAAACTGAGTTATGGACGATTCAGGATATAAAGACTTAAGATTTTATGCTAGAATGGAATAATACAATTTTGAAAATTAACGTTACAGATGTCGTTAAAATGACAAATGATAAATCGCGAAGCGTTGATGATAATTGCAGTATGATACAAGTTTCAACTACCTTATAGTTTTTAATAACTTTTTGCTTCCGATTAAACCAAATAAATACAGTTACTTACCGTGTGTTAAAGCCAAAATAATCAATTCACTGCCTTATATTACAATCATGTTCAATATTATTCAATGTATCATAATAATACTCTGATAAATAATTACTTCCTCATGTTATTGTTTTATCTATCACTGCAATATCAACATGAACATGTCAACATCTGAGAACTAATTTCATCAGCCATGTTATTCATGTTCACAGACAGTCGCTTCCAGTATCTATAAGTCCTCGTTGCCAGGGTTACTAGGAATGCTGACGCCGCTCTAGCTTCGTACTTTCTTAATGGTTAAACAACATGTTTGCTTTTATAGTCTCGGTAAAACCCCATTGCTTCTTCCGTTTTTTGGGACATTAAAAAAGGCGGATTCGGCACACGATATTTATATGACTGATATAAAAGACCCGCAATATAAAACAATGAGCCATCCTCCGTAAGTGTTATTAAATAATTCTTAACGTTTTACTTCAAAAGTTATTACTGTTCCGCAGTTTCATTAATTATCCCGAAACCACTTTTTCAATTTTAAAAGCTTGTGATGAAGAGAGAATATTTTTCCTCATTACACTTAATTATCATCACTTAAAATCGTTGAATTATTAAATGAAAGTGCTAAATAATTCATCACAACTCTCAAACGGAAAACATTATTTACTAAATAAATTTCGAAGGAAACTTAATTGTGCAAAAATACGACGCAGCGAAGGAGCGGCGGGTAACTCGATTATCTGAACGGTATACCCTCGGACAAAAGTGATCGTATCCTCCCCTTACAGAAGCTTCGTTTAAAGAAGTAATTACATGAACACGAAGTTTGGACGATCTTGCGGTGACGTCATTAGTATGCGACGCACGTCACGCCCGACAGAGGCGATAACGCAAATTCGTTTGGCCAAACATCTCGCTAATAGAGTTTCACTAATTTATAAGACCGTAATGCCGCAGCTAGACCGGACCGGCGTAAAACTGTCCGCGGCGGACGTAAAAAGGATTTCATGGTAGACCCTGTTACATATTTGATGGAACTCAATCTTTCGCCGCGCCGCCTCGAGGTAAGCACGCTTAATTATGAACAACTGTGGAATTATACGAGTTGTTGACTTGTGATCTCACTACGTGTAAGAAGATGTGCTCTTTTAGAAAGTCTTAAAATAATGGAACTTATCTTTAGTCGTTGTTGTATAACGACTAACACAATTATGTTTTGTATGCACATTTTAAATTTACAAGATTTTAGAAGGAATGTAACTTTAAGCTGAACAGTAAAATGAATAAAGGGATTTTGTTATTTTTCCTGGCGGTGTCTCGTGTGGATTATGATGGACCTTCTTAATTAAAATCTCGATGTACTTAAACGTAAGCCACAAGCCGGCGCACCTGGGGAGCGCTAAATTACGGAGATACCACTACCTACCTCAGAGGAGATGATAAAAATATCCAAACAACTAACAAGGGGCATCTATGTACGTACATAATACACAATGCACAGAACTTGCATACTCTAAAAGTTATTACCGATCTTCGAGATCCAGTAAGTACACTCCATTCCATTTATTTCACCTAGCAACTATCATATTCTCAACAACCGCTCGATTTTATGAATTCCTACAGAAATGTTTCGTAATTTAAAAGGAGAAATCTGCACAACACAGTGTAAATAAGCGGAGCTAAAAACTAACAATAGGACGTGCTTGAGAAGTCAGTTTTAATCCTGATATTCAGAGGCGTTTGAGAGGCTGTTCTCAACTCTCGCTGCATGCTCTGCTAATGAGTGCGCTCTCAACACAAATAAATACAACCTCGTTGGACGGATTATTTAATATGTTACTTTCACATTGAATTAATTTTAAGTTAATTAAATCTTTGAGTCACCAATCAGGATTCTTCTTAATTAACTACAGGAATACATTATAACAACAAGGACAAAGTGCTATCTCTTAGGAAGCAAGCTGTCTTAATAAACTAAAACGACCTCTCTTTTGACATCAATTCCCCAAAATTGCCGTCTCAGAGTCAGATTAAAATAATTATGTCTCAGTAAAGCGTTACGTGACGGTAAATATTCATAATTTATTTAGAAACATGAGGGGCTTGCAAGCCCGCGCAGTTTGCTCCACTCCACCGTCGTTACATCGTCTCAGCCACTTTATGTTAAGAAAATTCCATTTTATAAGCTCTGTGTTTCCCAAAATGTAGGTCTAATTCGCTTAGGCGACGTTTTGTTGCGAATTTTAAGAAATTATTTTAAATAAACATTTTTATTTGAAAAGAAAAGGTACGCTCGGATGTGATTAACATTGCGGGTTTTCTTTAAAGTTTGTGCGGCAGCTATCAAAGTTAAATAAAACTTTCACTTCTTTCTAATATTAGAATTCGTTTCTGATCGGATTTTGACTGTCTGAGGAATTCATGGCAAAAGTTACGTAACTTAACGTTTATTTTATTGGTAATAACGGATCATACAAACACATTAATGTATAGTTCAAAGGATAAACGCTGTTATTTATTGCACGTCGTTAAAGGGAATCGGAAGTGACATAAAAGTGAGGAACATTGAAGTAGATAATACTTTTCCGCGAGATAGACTCTGTAAAGTGACAATTATCGACAAAATGATATCTATTTTTATCTTTTCAGAGTATAATAGGCAATATGGTCCAATCTGCAAAACGAGGACGCGGCATCCGGATGGAGCGCCAGCAGGTCCCAGGGAGCGCTCTAACTTGGATTTATATCGTGCAGGAAGCTCCGTTAAAAGTGGGCCGGAAATCGCATCAAGACGCCTTTGCGGCCACTCGCCGACCGCCCGCTAAGAAAATTTATACTCGAACATACTTCAACACGCAGACGGATAATTCTGAATATAAAAGACGTTTACATTTGTTCTGTACATTCATTGGAGTGTCTCTTAAATTCACACGAGTGTAGCGAGCGCGTGGCGGCGCTCCGCATTCCACGCCAGCGCTTCTCTCCCGACCTCCGACCTCACCTTTACCCTTTTTTCCAATAGTTCGATTTACCTGTCTCCCGATGGTTTTACTTCCCTCTAATATGGCGGCCGATCTAAATTCATATGACCGGGAAAACATTTTTGTCCGGAATACTTTTGCCCCGAAACGCCACGACTACGGCCGCCTCTGTTCGTTTGAGACACAATTGCGCGTGTTTGCATTTTTATCTACTTGTTTTCGTGGGGTGAATATGAATGCAGTCTTTGTTTGGACGATGCAAAGGTAAATATTAATATTGCATTTGTATTGTCTTCGACGGACAATATTTTCAGGTTTCGTAGTTGGATATAAGTTGAACAATAACGCAGAATCAAATACATTGTATGTCGCTTTTACTGGCTTTATATAAATGAGATGGGTTTGAGTTTCAAATACCAAGTTATGCTGTATTATTTATTTACTAACGCAGCCATAATTTTTATTTATATTTGCAGAGAAACATGTACGTGCTGAGCGTGTCTATTATGTTCAATATTTAAGTTTGAAGTAATGGTAGTGTTATTTGTATCCTCTATTGTAAGAGACGAATAGTTTTTGTATACGAGACAATGAATAACTCTGAAGAAATGTTACTTTACATTTTTTGAAGATTAACTTCAAGAATAAAGACTACAAATTTAAAATAAACTGCAAACACTACGTTTACTTTGTTTTCTAAACGAAAATCTCAAGTAATTTGATAAGCGCCACAAATCATCTCGTCTTTATTTCGCTTTTGGGGAAAACAGCTTAAACATGTAGAAACAGTGAACTACGATATAGTGAGCGGAGCTCATAAAATTCTAGTACTCAGTAATTAACACGTAGCCAGCGTAATAAGGAAAGAGTATCGCACTCACTGAGCGGTCTGTCTAGTCGTATTCTTGTCAAAGAATAAGATACAGAAGGAAAACAGATACGTTTCTGATAACACCCTACAAATATTCAATTTTCACGGAAAATATGAAATATTCATAGCAATCAATCCAACTGGTATTGCCGAAAATCAAAAAATTAAAACACTATAAATATTTCAAAAGATATTTTTCCTTGTAAATAAATATGTCGTTTAACGATAAAAGAAAAGTGGAAACTTAAAAGTGCAGTGTTTTTTTTTCGTTATTTTTATAACGAGTGTTATATTTACAGAGCACAGTTCTCCAAAGTACTTTGTAACACAAAGCTGCAAGTTGAAAGTGGCTGAAACAAAGTAGTATCGCGTCTCTGTGCCGGTGATCACGTCACGGCGGCAGCCGGCGCCGGCGTCACGTTCGCGCCCGACCTCGTCTCATGCAAGTAATCATAATATCATAAAACTTTTGCACTTCGCCAAAAACCTCGCAGATCTTCCCAACATGACGTCTCGGGAACTCTCCGGGGGTAATCAGAACTTAATGAAAAGTGCGCCCGGCCGTCAGACGAGATGTTACCCAAATTTTAGGGGTCACGTAAAATATTAAAGCGGCGAGATGAAGTGGCCAGAGATTCATTGCTTTTCCTTGTTTTTATTATTCGTAAATAAGACACCCCAACACGTTTGTGTGTTCATAACATAAAAGCGGGCTGTAGTAAAGTTGCTCTTCAACGAGGACCGGCTTCACTCGTAAATGTTGCTTAACTAGCAACAAATGTTCGTGTATGTATATTTATTAAACTTCCCCGCATATGAAAATGTTTCCAAAAAACGTCATAAAAAGTGGCGAAATTCCTCATTGGCCTGGTTTTAGCGCGATTTTATTCAGGATTTCAGTACTTCTACATAACATTAAACAGATATTTATCGGCGCATGTTTTTTAATATTAATAATATTTGGTGTGTAAGTTTTTCTTGTATCAGATATAAGAATTTTCTTTCTAAATTCTTATTATTATAGCATGGTTGTCGCAAGGGGCGGCTGCGGGATTACTGCCAGGATATGTATTGTTTCCTACAAGGAAAAGGTCAACCTTTCCTTTCGTGATGATTGTCAAAGGAAGTAGGGCAGGCAACTTAGGGCTAATAACAACAAATCTGAGGCCCAAGTGTGGTGATTATTGTCGTGTTTACTCAAACCCATTTATTGTGAAAGCCGATGAGGAAACATTAGGAACATCATTAAGAAGGTTATCCTACAAATACTCTGGTTAAAAATAGTTCATGGTTGTGTTGCATTAATACATTTTCTTTACATTTATTTTTAAATAACATACCGACACATGAAAATATCTAAAAATGTTAGATATCGACAAAAAACACAAGGAAACAAGTAACACTCGCCGCCGCGACAACTGATGATGAAGGACTCCCTCTGAAAATATTCGAGCTACCTATCTCGAAAAATAGGCGAAAAAAAACATTTAAATAATAAAAATAAGAATAAAAAATTGCAATTAAAAAGACAAACCAATTAAACCATTAAGCATTAAGACAATACGCTACGTAACAACTAAAACTGCAGAGATATGAAGCCTTACAGGTCACAAATACCTATAATTAGATTCAAATCTCAAGTAATACTCTTAAACACGTATTTACGTATATTGGCCGTGAAATGCATGTAAAGCTGGAGGTGTAAAATTTGATGTAACATGCCACCGAATAACAGTGAGAAGAAAACGGCTGCATATAAATACATGTTATATTTACATGAAGCGAGGTAGGGCTGGGAACTTTATAAGGTGCTTGTCGATCGACAAGAATTTTTCGTAAAGTTTATACAAATTTGAGATTAGTATATAAGTTAACAAATTGTGGCCATTCCGTATCAAAAATTGTTTTTTTCTGTAATTTGATGTTTATTTTCTCATCGGTGCAAAGACAAAATCAAAAAACAAAATACACGATCCATTCATTATTGCATCACTATTAGAGTAACTAAGTAGACTAAATTAAATACACATATAAGGATTCGAAGAACTAAAAAGCAACCTTTAAACTGGAAAATACAACTTTTACTGGAACGCAATACTGTTATCAGAATTGCTATTTTTAGTATGCTTTCCCTGCAGGTCTTAAAATAGCTACGCCGGCGAATCGATGTAGCTGACGCCTACGCGTGCTACGTACGTAGCATTGAATATGTTGTTCAGTGAAGCAAAAGTTATAAATTAACGCTACAATATTAACACGTGCATGATCATTTTAAAGCTGGTTTAAATTAAATGCTCCTATTTTATTATATTTTGCTCAATGGTTTTTCAGTCACTGGAGAGTATTTTATATTAATAGGAAAGCCTACAAATTGTGTAAGCGTAGAACGCTTGCATAATTTTTACACATTATTGAGTAGATTTTATTTTATTCACTTGAATTAATGATCTTTTAGAGGCCATTGAAGTCTATAAAACTCTTAATTGCATACATACATATAATCTAAAAAAGGGTGAGTATAATAAAACTTCAATCGCCGTTCAGTCAATAGATAAAAAGAAATCCTTGTTTATTTGAAGTATATTTTTAAATGACCTTTCCTTTTTAAAATCAACTCGTTTAACGCTAAAGTATATGACTCTTATTTCATAAGAGATAAGGAATAAATTCCCGAGTAGGGTAGAATCTGATATACTGAGTATGTTAATGGCACAAGAGTCTCGTGTAGCACTAACCTATTTCAGTACGGTAATGAGTAGTTGTTACAAGTTACAAGTACTAACTGCACTCTGTATTTCTGTATTTTTCTTGAATATAAACTTGCGAATCCAAATTGTTACCGTTGTCATACAATAAGTGCAGTGGGTGGTTTTCGTATTTAAAAGGAATATGGAACCGAGACATGTTTTGGCTGTCGTTTTTGCGATAACATACCCAAAAATAAATCAGCCAATGTGAGAAATCAAAAATTACTATAAAATGAGAACTGTTTGTTTTAAATCGCTAAATAATTTAATCATAACATAAAACCTGCAAAATAGAATGAATATCTAATAATCCATCATAACTCAATTAAAGAAAATAAAAATCTTTTAATAAAGCGACGACAATGACGGTAAAAGATAAAACCAGGAAGGCATAAAGGAAAGGTTACGCGTAAGCGTATAAGCCTGGAGCTAAGAGGAAAAATTAATTCTATCGACAACAACCTTTTAAATTATCCCATCCCTACGGCTTGATTTGACAGCGCGTAACACTATGTTGTTTATTCGCGGTAAAAAATGGAAGCAAAAATTCGAATTATACCTTCATAATGTTATTATTTGATGTTAAACTCCCGGTTCTTTCAAAATGGATTCGGTTGGAAAATGTGTTCCGTCGCTCGGCAGCCTTTGTGAGTCTATAGGATTTGTAACGGTTTTACATTTAAAATTCGATCGGCGTTTTTTATCGGCTCGGTTCCAAATATGATTTTATGTATTTCGAATAATCGTTTTATTTTTAGACATCGCTTTGTTGTTTATTTTTAGAATTCGGTTATGTCTTTGATGTTTTGAGGATCTGTTGACAGCAATTTTACTTACGATATCTGGTTTAATTCTGAAATCAAATGGGGTGGATAGTGGTGTTCTAAAATATTTTTCGATATGCCACTTTCGTTATTAAGTAATGACCAAAAACACATACAAATACAATTATTTTCACACAAATAAAAGAAAGACAATCAGTCTGAATTTTATTTATCACAATTAACTCTATAATTACTCAAGTGATAAGTATCTTTAATAATAAAATATAATCCATCAGGCAGGATCCAAAAAAGATTTTTATTCTTTAACACAAACAAAAAAAATTAAGCATACTATTTTTTCGGCATTTTTTCTGATGGACTTCTTAAATGTACCTAAACCTTAGAGTATTCTTAAATTAATCAACTTTCTACACAACAAGTGATCACAGCTGATCTAAAGCTCCTATTACGACTTTATTAAAAGACAATGACTCGTTACTAAGTGGATTATTTCTCGATACATTACTGTCTAATGAAGCGCTGCAATAAATCTCAAATTCGACAGATTAATTAATAAATCAAATACATCAAGTTTAACGTAAACGTGTCTTGTTAGTTGATTGGTATTTAATAATGTATTAAGTAATTAAACAACAGTGTAAATTTGAATGTTGACTAAGTAATTAATCACAAGCACGACTTGGTTTGTTTAGGGAAGTGTTTAGTAGTATTTAGATTTTATTTGGAGTTTGTAGCTTTGTTGAAACTAACCTTGAGGAAAATAGAACCATCGGGGTGCTTGAAAACTATTACTAAACACAGCCATATTCATGACGAATCCCACGTGATCGACGTATAAAAGTGTTCACGTAAACAAATTTTGAAAACTCTGCCACATTGATGATATTAGAGTCACACTAATTCTACATACGCAACGAATGCAACACGTGAAATCTTGACTATTAATGCTAAGGAGTGCGTAAATGTTAATAAAATAAGAGAGAAGATACGTGTGAACATACATACAACACACACAGTCATACGTTGCATACGTTTTTTCTAAACTGAACATATATTATCACACTAAAAAAGTATCCTGCAAATATTTTATGAAGTTCGTCGATTTTAGTACAAAACATAAATTTCTTTAGCGATTATTAAAATGCTTTATATTTTTCCCATCACGTCCTCCAGTAATTGAATACGTGAGTCGCAATTGTCAGCTATTTATGACCTCTACGTACACTTAATGTGCTCGTTTTGCATTTTATTAATGTCTACTGCAGTCAATTTTGTGATGCTAATAATTTTGCACTGTTGTGTAATTTTATCAAATTGATATGCGTTGGAGGTATTTTTGCAGTCGCTTTTAATTAATAGTTTTATAACTCGTTTTAAAGCTTTCATATTTATTATTGTGGCTCACAGTTTAAGTTGCTTAAAAATATAATTTGGTTGATTTGTAACACGATCATTAATTTTTTTAAAGGTTCCTAACCCGATGGATAGATCAGAATACCAAAGGCTCCGCTGTCCGTTAGTCTGTCACCAAGCGTTGTCTCATAAATCGTGATGAATAGATGTTAACATATTTACCGATGATGTGTTTCTGCTGCTAGTACAACAAAAAGAAATGGACATAATCATGAAGGTTAAGAAACGGTTTATACGGTGACAAATTTGATAGATAGACAATTTTAATTGTTGTATTTCTTTTGACCTATTTGTTCAAAACTGTACATTTGTATACATGAGTTGAATATTTCTTTTTCAAAAAATCTCTTTCCAACCTTTATCCTTACAATATATCAATTCTACACCGAAATGCAAGCACAGGTTTCGACATCACAGAATACAAAAGTGACATTCAAAGTTTGCAACAAAACATTCACAAGGGCTGATCTCCTGAGGTTACTATAAAAATGCAGAATGAATCTGCAAAACTAAATATAAGAGTAGGAGAGCCCGGACGAGAGGCACTTGTCTCGATAACGTCACGTTTGTCTACCTCACTCCCTCCATTCAGTTCCTTACTTTAAAATCCGTCATTCTGAAGACTGGAGCTTGAGAATCTGCGATATCTCTGGATGTATCTCCAATAAATAGATTCCAAGACGGTTTAATAGCTGAAAGC
This sequence comes from Trichoplusia ni, assembly GCF_003590095.1. NCBI lineage: Eukaryota > Metazoa > Arthropoda > Insecta > Lepidoptera > Noctuidae > Trichoplusia > Trichoplusia ni. The sequence goes on from NC_039492.1 coordinate 6,221,404, forward strand.
GTCATTGAAAAGAAAACGTTAGAAACCCTCACTGTTGGAGTTGAAGATGAAATGAAAATAGTTTAAGTTTTTATTTGTATTTTTCAAGAATGGGTGACTGTTACTTACAGTAATGTTTTAACTATATGGATATATAGGTAAATTTAATTTTAAATATTTTCTAAATTAGATTTATTGTTACATTTAGGATGAGGTTCCAAGTAGTACCTAGTATGCTTCTAATCACAATGAAAAAACAAATAAAAGAATAGAAAAAAATCTTCAAATTACAATTTTAAAGAAAATCTATAAAGACTACAAAGAATGTAAAATTTGATAGAAGTTATAAAGAACCATATAAATAAGTTATAATGTTAAATAAAAATTGTCTAGTTTTTTTTTCAATCTCATTTTACCGTAATATTAAACTAAGGAAGCTGAAATCTGCACATTCCTTTAATGTCTCCTACATTAAAAACTCCGAGAAAATTAAAACTGCATATAAAGTGACAAATGTTCAAGTAATATGAGTGAAGCTGGGCCATGATTGAGCAAAGAAACTTCAAATCTTTCATGAAATATTCAGGTCATGAAAAGTTTAATTAGATTTTTATCCGGGATATAGAATGACATCAAACTGTGAGTTATTGGTAAAAAAAAATGATAGAAAATGAGAGAAAAATGAGGTGATATGAGGAAAATATCTCATTTTGCTACATTTCACTTTTAATTACGTCAATTCATTGGATTGTAAGTCCATTGCTCCCTGGAGATGAATTTCATTAAAAGGCTGGCTTTTATGGTAAAATGGCAGGAAAAGGTAGGTATAGTGTGTGTAGGTGCTTATGTGTATATGCATGTTCTTTATTCCGTCATAAATTAAGAAGAAACTGGTTTTATTCTAGTATTAATCAGAGAATTAATCCGAATTAACTTAAAAACATATAGCTGCTACATCGGAATGGTGACATGTCTGTTTGTTTGTAAAACTAAAAACCTCAACAATTAAGTATGCATTATAATTCCCAGAAAACACATGCAGCCAAGCCAGACAAAGCCCGACAACCAGTCTTGTACATAAGTTTATGTTGCGAACTTTAGTCAACACGCTTTAGGTAACTAATTAGAGGTACACGACGAGACAAAATCGTAAAACACCCTGGATCTAGTTACATTGTACCTGTACCTGAGTCCCAACAGACAATCACAACGAAATTTTAAAACCAACCTTATTTCGACAAGTTAGGGTTGGTTTTTGTGGTGAGTTGTGGTGGGTCTTGTGTGGTGCACTGTACCTGATGTGTTTATGTGTACTCCTTATATTTCAAAGTCTGGGAAGAAAAACTTCTGCAGTATAAGTTGAGTATGACGAAGTTGGTGGAAGCTTGCCTCGTATATGAGATTGCATGTAAGCAAGCCCTTTTATACTAGTTGGATGGAGATTAAAGATTTTTTTACTTTTATTATTTTTCAGATAGAGTTCAAACTTACTGCAAGTAATCTTGCTACCGTCAGTTAATTAAAATAAAATTGCAGCAAATTATGGTTAGAACAAGAATACATTAGTAGATTCAAATCGTGTTATTTTCACACTTACTGCTATTATTACTTTTGAATTACTAAAAATCTAAACATTTCAGGCTTTTTTAATGAAAGTAGTTTAATCTAAAATAAATAAAAATGTATATTAATAAATAATACCCTGATTTTACCCATACGATTACACAATAAATGTCTGAGAAGATTTCTGATTCCAATATTTTGAATCCATTTTCTTCAAGTATGGTTTAAACCTGCACTCATACATAAAAATCGAAATATAAAACCGTCAGAAAACCATCCTCACATTTTAAAAAAAGAAACTATTCAAAGTATAACATAACTATTTAACAGTAATCAATAGCCAACAGTCAAAGTAAATTCAGTTATGCAGCAGTTAGTACAGAGTAGTCCAAGGGTCCGCAACTGCCTTGTTTCCGGTTTGGCACAGCAATCTGTGGGCCAAAACAAGGCCTTTCAAGCCTTACTGGCATTTATACTCATGCTAACCAAATTAATAGCTAGTTTTCCTATCGACGGTCTTAATAGCATGCTGTTTGCAGTTTTTGAGGTCAGATGGCCGTGGGTTGGCGACACACTGGCACCGGGTTTGTGCACTGCAGATATTCGATTATAAGATTTTGTTTTTAATCCAAATAAGTAGATTATGGGGAAATGCGTAGGTAAGGAAAACTTATTCAAGAGTTTTTAGATTATGTACTTTTGGTTGAAATGAATTCATTTATTCTATTAATAAACTTTGCTAATACAATTACATGTCTTTTTCTGAGAACGCTAGATTCGAAAATCCCTATTTGACTATCCTGAGAAGTATTGTCGAAACATACTCACGAATTACACATTTTACATAATAGTTACACAATAGCTTTATTAATTTACGATGTGCATATGACTTGAATGTTTCAGAAACATTCAAGTCTTCAGAAAAAGCAGTCGGGAATCACACAAACGTGTCATACGTGAGGATCGAACCCGCGACACGTCGCGCTCCATTAGTTTCAGCGTCTAGCAGTCGGCTATCCGTCCTGTCAAAGTATAGAAAACTTTCTCCTTCCAAATACTTATGTACTCTAACCTTAGTTAAACAAAGCTTGGTAATGATCCCTCAAAATTGTAACACAATACATCGTTTACTGTGAAAACGGTTATTATAAACAATAGCCTAATTAAGTCGTTTTCGCATTATATTCAGTTACGATATTGCGGTAGGTATCAAGTGAGCCAATTTGTTAACAAGTAAGAATTCTATTATAACGTCTCGTAATTTTATTTAGGTTGTAAGGATTTCCAAAAATAATGGAAATTACTTACGTGTTTTTTTTAACCTGTTCATAATTTTTTCGTTTACTTTTTTTGCTTATTATTCTACTAATAGGGTAAGTGATATCGCTTTTTTCATTTCGAATGAATATTTAAACTGGCTGGAGCCGACATTTTCTGACTGTTTATCATAAGAAGAAACTTCGAAACAAACTCATGGGACTTAGGCCTGATTCGCACGGGAGCTTTTTTAACGCGCGTTAAAAAAGCGTTCATATAGAACAAATGCACATGTTCATACGACTATTCCTTTTAGTGCCCAACGCCCAGCGCTCAAAATGCAACACTACTCGATAAAAAAGCGTCGCGTTTTAAAAGCGGGGACGTATGAACAAGTAGGTACTTGGAAATGCATTTGTTCTATTTGAACGCTTTTTTAACGTGCGTTAAAAAAGCTCCCGTGCGAATGAGGCCTTAGCCTAATAGCCTCTTTCAAATCCAGGCATTATATTATATGTATATTGTATTTTTAGACAAAGTAAACAAAAGTTGTGATCTTATAAATGTAAATTACATAGCTACCTAAAGATCACGGAAGATTATAATTAAGTATTATATATATAGCAGTATAGTATTAAATTATTTAAGTTCACACTCAAATTGAATTAAATCATAAGACGTTATGTTAAAAGTTTAAATTACGGACTACAAACTAAAGTCGTACAAGCAATAAAAGAACTAGGAAAACTGTGATTTTCCTTTGACATTGCTTGTTAAAGGTCGAAATAAATGTCTCGTATTCCATAGCAAAAATATTTGAACAGATTAAATAGCTGCCATTAAGACAAAAATAAATAGAGCATCTTTGAAAGTGTATCAACCAGACCCATTATTCTTAATAAAAGTGTAATTTTATTATAGGGTTGTGATGAAAAAGCCTTCCAATGTAATGCAATAAAGCAATTCTTAGTTCTTACTCCGAAAACAATTTAAACTGAGTTATTCCTTTCTGCTGGCAATAAGTCCGGGCCTTACATGGCGTATAATGGTATGACACGACAAACAGCTTTAAGTGTGTAAAATATGGAACGTGACGTCAGCCAAGCGGAGCACGAGCAAGTATATTGTGGAGCCCTGACTCCCGGATGCTGCCCACGACGAGACTCCTCCCGAAATATTTTTATGTGCACTTACGCAATATGCATTCTCCTCCAACGCGGAATTTATAGTAACGACTCAGATGCCTATTAAATTTGAGATTTTATCGTCCTATTCAAATCGTTAGCTATCTGTTGTTCACTTTAAAACTCAAAACATCCTTTATACGAGCAACAAAACAACCGTAACTATCTGTTTGGGGGTTTAAAACAATGAGCTAGCTCATCAACAACGTATTATAAAAGCGGCCCCAGCGGCGACGTCGTTGCGGCTAATAACTAGCTATGCATAAGTAACGCAAAGTAATGAACCGTACTAAAATTACCCACATGAAACAGACACGTCATTAGGGAACAAAGGCTGCTGGAGCCGCTCTCCGATCAATCGGGGATGAATGCCTCCTTATTTACTTGTCTTCTTAATTTGAACAATAAACGCCTACGAGGTTCAATATCTATACTAAATTACTTTTTATACAGAATGTTTCTACGTTTTCCCGCCAAAGGAATACTTAGAAGTGTTATGATTTATTACCATCCTGATGTAGCAAGTTATTTGCGATAAACTGTTATTCTGAGTTGAGTAGTTCGAGGCTTAAGAGCACTTTATCTCGGCCGGCAGCAGCAACTAAATCACTTAGTTTAGAGCTATCGCTGAATATCTAGTTTGCCTGCTTTAACATCGGTCAAACGGTGGAAATCAAACATCTGGCTAGAAAGATTAACTTGCAGTTTTGATTGCATTCGTGGTTATTTGACTGCTAATAAGCGGATGAATACGATTTTAGGGATCTGTACCCACAGAGTTATGACGGAACCCTATTATTGAGAAACTACTGCCTGTCTGTCTGTTTCCTGCAGGCTGTATCTCAAGAACCGTGATGGCTAGACAGTTGATATTTTGAAACAGAAAATGTATATATAATACATTTTTTTTATGCTGCCATAACACATAATCCTTAATATATTATAATGATACAGGTTAAGTATTGATTGGTATGATCATAAATTAGTTGGGTTACAGATCAATATATGCGAAACTTTTGTACGATTAAGCTAAATTTATCTTTAGCCTATTCGTGCAAAATACGTTTAAGATCAACATTTTTTTACCGTATACGTAATCAGATTTGCTACACATTACAATATTTACTACAAATATGTATCATCATAACAACAGCAGTATCGTGAGTACTACTAATTACATCACGTAACACAGCGATCACAACAAATGACAACGGCTAAATTGTCTTGAATAGATTGTGTTAACTGTATTAACTTAGACAATAACCAGTTCGATACGGCCGCGGAACACAGGAGATTGGATGATGCACAACTATTGTTATCAGGCTCATGGAAATCGATGGAACTATCCCCGTGACGTCATCGCGCGTCACAGATACCACACGTCACCGATGTAATTACGGACAGCTGCCAAAAACGCGAGGACAACACACTGTATCATAGCAAACCGTACACTTTTATTACCCCTTTTAAAAACTGACCCATTTCATTTTAAAACTACAAAGAGTTATGCTTGTCTAGTTTCAGAATTTTTAAATGGCAAGTGCTTGCGAATTGTACGCAAACAATGTCTAAGTAAAGATGTAGGGCGAAGATAAAGAAGAATTAGGTTTACAATGTACAAAATACAGTGGAGCTGGAAAATTGTAAAAGTTTTTGAAAACATTCCGTCGGTGTTTCATAACTGGTAATAAATGTGAGCATATAAACTAATGCGGCGATAAATTTACATTTAATGCATGTGACAAAAATGTTTTCATTTGAAAACTAACTTCTCTTCTGTTTCAATTAAAAGCTGCGTAATCAAATTATACTAAAGTTATTCATTTACTAAGTACGTGTGATGTGTTTGGAAATGTTTTATTCTTAGTTATTTGATAACCCGGTGTACTGGACAAAGTAACTGAATGTGTTTCACTGACAAACAAACTCGGGTGTATGCTTTGACCTAACAGAATCGCAAAAAACTAGACCGGATTTTTGGTTTTTGTGTTCCTTTTTAAAAAATATTTGAGATGACTGTCGAAATGAGATATGTGTTTCAAAAACAATGCGATGGTTTTCACTTAATTGTTTTTGGTAGTGGGAAGTTTGATATAATTACAACTAATATTTGTCGTATAGAAAAAGTCTGAATAAACGAAGTTCATTTGCGAGGAGGGAAGTCAACGGTCTCGTCGGCCAGACACAGCGGCGCTTGTCGACGACACGACCCGCCGACATTACGCTATAATTTGTCGAACTTACCCGATGTTCTCGATCGTAACCAACTTACTATACTCCACGTGATATTTAGGAAACATTACAATACAGAAAAGAGATTTTTAGACCCGTTAAAACACTTGAGCGCTCGTCAAGTGAGATGCAATTCGACGCACGAATTCGATTTATGGACACTTAGCTCGTACGCCGTAGCACACCTAAACATTATGTGCGCATATCTACACATGATGTGCGTGTAAAAAGATACGACTATCGTAAAAACCCCACTGAAAATAATTTGAGCGATGTTACTCGTTTTTCGCGAGACATTCAGTGGTAGGACCCGCATAAAAGTTGAACATCAGACAGCCTAATGGATTAGAAGAATTGCCTCCAATCGTAAAGCCCGCCTTAAACATTGGTAGAGCCTAGAGAAACAATAAAGACTGTAATCTGTATTGTTGTCTACCATGTTATGTATGAATATGTCCGTCTTATGTTGAGAAATTGTTCTGTGTAGGCAATTCGTAAAGATTCATATTTTTTTCTCTTTTTAGATTTAGACTTTAATTCTTAGAGAGACTAGATCAAAGAACTCAGCCATTTACTAATACTGATCAAATTTTACATGGAATAACCGAACACCGTAATTAATAAAAATAAATAATTGATTGTCAATATTGCCTTGCAATTAGATACCTAATAAATAAATTAATAAAATGATTAATTAATAACATTGTAGTTCATTGAACGACTGTTCTATGAAGCTTTGCAACGCAATAAAATAACTGGAAGCGCTTTACGTAGAAAGCAGCTAGGTTTCCGTTTATTTTTATTATCCTGTATATTTTTGGCAGAAAATAAAACCAAATCAATAGGTTTCAGTCAGTCTGTATAAGTTGCTTTTTGATCTGGGTCATTCGTTGGCAAATGCGTCCCAGTCGATTTATATCCACTTTTACTGCAATGGCAGTGGTCCAATTTCACAATCTACCCCCGTGTTCTACAAGCGAAACACGTTTTTCAAAAAGCACTACCTTGTTTCTAGAAAGAGTACTCAGCTTTTATCTCTTATTCTGTCTACTCAGTTAATTCGGCGAAGACATTTAATGTCTAGACATACGCGCCGGCTTAGGCCATGCACCGCCGACGGAATGTATTTTCCAATACTTTGACTGGCGATCTCTCGGAGGCGTGTTTGTATCGACAAGTCTTAGCTTCACTTTTATTATTCTATAAAATCCTATAAACCGAAGGAAGTAGAAAACTTTTCCTCAAACTAGAAACTGGCGTTCAATCAATAGCATTCTTAAATTTTACAAACGCTTTCAGAAGTTAACTCCGAACCTGAAACGAGGTCAAGCTGTACCAGCTGAGAGCTGAACTAAAATGATAATTTCCTTGCTGGTTCCAATATATTGTAAGCATTGTTATGTATAAGTAACAAGGACGAGAACATCCTTACTTACAGTTCTTGGCACGTCTGCGAGAAAATAAGAAAATGCTCACCCAGTGTGGACGCCTTAGCGCTCAATTTATGCGTGGGACACAAAATAGGATTTAGATAAAATAAGACGTAACTGGGCCTCACAATAATACATACTCGTGTTGTTTCAAACCCGTAATTTACATGGCACTTAAAATACGATATTATCTTTCATATTACGTCCAATGTGTTTCAGAAAGCCCGATATTGACCAATAATCTGACCCTCATTATTTTATATACAACGATTTTGTAATGGAAAAATGCCAGATTATTACGTTTTTAGGGTTCCATGGCAACACGGGCTTGTGTTTGCTGAGTACAAATGTTGTACCCGCTCCCCATGGGTGTCGTAAAAGGAGACTAAGGGATTATAAACATAATGGATGGCAGCATCCTCATAAGCAACAGTTTTTGTCAGGATTTTTCTTAACTTAATTATGTAAAACCAGACGTATTTATGACAGTAATTATAAATGTACGAAATTATGGTCGGCGTTCATCAAATATGTTCAGGTTCAACACTGTGAATAATTAATGTAAGGCCATTAAACGTGATTACAATTACCATTTCTACATTAACTTACTGAAATACTGTTACTGTTTTGTTAAGTAGTGGTGGCGTACCTATACGATTGTTCGGATAACCTTATATGAACAACATCTTGTTCGGCAAATATTGGGTAAACAACGACAGAACCCCGCAATATCTAAGGTCCAATACTAATTTTGTAGGATTTTTTGTATCATTTCCCTTTTAATATCGAAAGACTTAAGTATCGATTGTCTTTTATCGATAAGATCCTTTTTATGAAACTGCGCCAAGAAAATAACAATACTACTCTCGTTAAATGCAATCGTCGCTTGGAATAATAGATCTGAAAGCGAAAAGCAACCTAATTTCATTTCGGAGCCAACATTAAATTGAAGAACGATCCGAAAACCAATTTTAATAAAATGCTCAATAGGCAACAAAACGAGAGTACTTAGTGACAATACAATTATAGATGTAGTGAAAACTATCGGAGACAATAAACTTTGCCCTCATAAGAAGGTTCGCGGGGGAAGCGAGCTCATCGGGCGAAACTAATGACATTTTATTTCTCTGGAGAAATGCATTAATTTCATTTGTTAGCTCATCGACGCCGGAACACGACCGTTCTTCCCCACTTTACGAGAAAGTGGATTTTCTATAACATAGGAAAACCTATTAGTGCCCGGAGAATCTCAATTAAGTTATTGTATTTTTATAAGTTTAATCCTCGCCTCTCAGTATCCGGTTATAGATAGTTTTAACGTTAATAAAACTTTGTTGGAAGCTTTATTTTGTATTGGATAGCAATATTGCTTCGTGGTTATCTATGATCGTTGGGAAGTATTCTGCGTTACGGGTGTTCGGTGACAGGTTATCCGTCATAAAGTGTAGGTTAACGTCTTGAATATCATGAATAGATCTGGTCCAGGCCCGGCGCGAGGTGGGTTAGCTCGGGGCGGTGGCGGGCCGCTGCGAGCGACTCCGCCGTCTTGAATTATAGAAAAGCGGCGCGACATTTGCCAAGAAGCCAACGCGCCTCGCCTTCGCGGTCTCAACACTCTGAATAAGTAATTTTTACCGTCTGCGCAGTTTTACAAACAAATTAACGGCTTAATGTTGTTATTTTAATAAAAGTTTCCTGTTAAGTTTCTCTCGAGTTCCATTTTTACGACTCCCGCCATCGCTGTTGTGGGATTGTTTATGTTTTCAAATATACGGCTGTAAGTTATTCACCTAAATGTACTCGCCGACTACATCGAACGAGTACAAATATTAAGTGTATGATTTGCGCGTCAGGAGGCTGCGCGGCGCCCTCTTCACTTAAAACTGCTTATTCTAATTTATGGCCCGGAGTATTGCACTGCTTATTACTTCCGTTGCAGTTTCGGAGACCGGAAGTACATTTTATGGCGTTGTAAACCATGAGCGTCTTAGCATAATTGCTGTGTTACATTAAATTAGTTTACCCATCAATTACGTCTTTATGCTAATTTGGTGTGTAGACTTACGCCTTTAGAAATTAATTTCACATTTTGTTGGCCACGTACGGAGTTGTGAAACTCATTACTGTTAAACATAACTATTCATTTCATAACCGCAGCACGCAGACGTTTATTTATAAAAGGGCGGGATATCTTTCCGTGGAAATTATCGCGTAATACAGATTTAGGTAGCGAAATGAAATTCTAATGCAAATGTTAATTGTCGGCCGCAACAGATGGGGCCGACGCGCCGGCCAATTGTCGCGCCAAACATTCGTAATTTAAAAAGCAAAATGAAATAAACCGCTCGGTCGCAGTACATAAATTTCATGTTTGCCTCGGCCGGCGAACTGGCAGCGGATATTAATCAGCGGATATTGAAATATGTTGTTTTTTGGGCCGATTGATAAACGGCCCGTTGCGCTCCCGCCGGATTAAACATTGACGTTGCTTGCTCAATTATTATTGCATTTTCATCTACGTCACGTGTTTCTATCACACCTTTTGTTAAATCGGGTAATTAACTAGCAAAGTGATTAAAATAATAATTTATAAATAACAGATGCTGCAGCCTAGCTGTGTAAATAACTTCGTATTCGTTGACTGCGATGTACATATACAGTAGGAAATTAAGCTAAACCAACAATTTTCATTAAATATTAAGGCGGGGCGGAACGGGAATGCACGTTGTCGTAGCAAGCGTCTGCGCTCAAGATTTATGATGCGACCAACAGGCGAATATTGAAAATCTAGAGCACTCATGAAACCACTGGATACACTATAAATGGAGTCAAGGCGATACAAATAATGATGTCTCCCATGTTATAAATAGTCCTCGCGAAACTTCACAAAATTCTTATTTTATGTATGTTTTTCTGTCAGACTCATTTCGGGGGATAAGGTAGTGATATATGATCTGTTTCATTATTCAGACACCCTTGGCTGAGGAGCCAACGTATGTCGGTGTATCAAATGCGAATTATTTCAGAGATTTATTGACTTTATGATTTAAATTTGCTTCAATTAACCGGGACTTTTTTAATATTCTTTTTCTATACATAAAACCATCAAAATCAGAAGTATAATGGTTGATTATATACGTTATATAGGTGTTTTTTCGTTTATTTCTTTGCATTATTATTTAATGAATTGCCGTTAACTAGTGTAGGTACGTCTGATGTCAATAGCTCTTAGTAATATTACTAAGAGGAAAATTCATCGCGGAATGAAATAATTGGCGCCATTAAAGCACATTCCCAGGTATAAAAGGAAAGTTTTTATATAACCGACATTGTTTTTGAGGGTTTGTTTTTAATTGTTTTAATGTTGAGTGGGACGAGGGTCTCATTCATACGGAAATAACATCAACGAGATCTGAAATACGGTTCAAAATTGAGAGCTTCGAAGTTAGATTATAAAACTATACTACTTAAGTTGTAATAATGCCTAAAATGCTTAATTTATTATTGTTTTGTGTAATCCATCATTCATTGTATTAAAGCCAGTTGATTATAAAAAATATTCCACAACTGTCACACAGCGCCATCTAGTCTCAAACAAAGCAAAGCTTGTAAGAGAGCTTATGAGAAATAGGCAACTGATTAACATGCTGATGCATTTCAAAATTAATATATTATAATAAATTACCCAAAATTCATTACCGAAATTAACACACTGTTCAATTGATAAATTATCATATCTCTTTTAATACTTAAATTGAATTCCTTTTTTACATTCTTACTGTCAATCAGCCATTCATTCAACTTTACAGATTTTTTTTACCTTACTCTTGGGCGTAAGTTTCGTCAGTTCAACCTAAGGTTACGCTCCGTCATCATTTGTGATTTCCATTACATTCGGTTACCGTGGCGTCGCAGAACCACAATATCTCATTACTTATGATTTATACCCCAATAGACTTTTTCATTCCCCCCTCATTGAGATGCTGTATGTATCATTGAATTATTGTAGTCGCTTCTAATGCGTCTGATGTTCCAGCCTTCTTTTATTATTTTATCCTCTAGTTAAGTAATAAAGCCTTTTGTTTATGACATACGAATAACAGACTTTATTATATTCAGTTTTTTACCCAATAGATAGTAGTTGGAAATTCTCATCCAATGAGAGCGTTTCAAGAATTCTAGTTTTGTATTTCTATTTTGATATCAACCACTAAGATCAAATGGTAAAGACTTGTATTCTGGAGCTTTATTCGAGAAAGAGAAAGATAGCATTGAAATACGTTCTTATTTTATTGTTGTTTAGTTTCTATTTTATTATAGTAGAAGAAGTTACTTCAAAAGTTTTAAGAAAAAAAACACGAGACGTTGCAACTGTGTTTTTTTCGCGGGACTTTTCATAGGCACCAAAGAGTAAGTAAGAGGCTCTTTTGTCGAGAGCCTCCGCCCCATAGTGTGCTTAGTATCGCATCATTAATCTCCGTGCAAACATTCTGGGGCCGCGCCGCCGTCGCTCCGGTATCGAACCCTGCACTCCTAATGCTTATTAAAACGAACGCCAAAATATTTTCACCCATACGTAAGTAAACTCTCAAGGTAAACACAAAGGTCGTTCGTCAAGAATTTACCTGTAACGTGACTCGAGAAAATTAAAAACTAAAAAGCTATTCGAAGGACTTTTCCAAAGTTTTTTTCCTAATTTATTTAAACAACATTTATTCTTAAAAACTTCGGGTTTGATTACTAACATTTTTATCCTTAAGGATATTTCGACATTTTGCGGGAACGTGTTTTTTAGTTTCAATTGAATTCAAATTCGCGTCACTACTTTTGGGATTTAGCGAGGTTAAGCCTTTGTATCGCTCCATGGTTGGAAGCGCCAGATAAACCTATAGTGCGCCATTGACCTGCTTTGAAGTTGGCAATCGAACGGAAAATAACCAAACTTCAAACTCCGATGTTTATATTACCATGTATACAGGGGAAAACGCTAAACAGTTCAAATGCAAAGAATACCTAAAACGTTCGTTAAAAAGCGACGAATACCTAGGATTTAGTTACAAAATAATTTAACTTCATGCCAAATTCCATATTACACACATTTTAACCGAAACCGTAAAACTTTTAGAATTAAAGTACATCAAATAAGGTATATGAGATTAATTTATCTTCGTGGACCAAATATCGGGTCGGAACACATACAGAAGTCAACATATTACTTTCAAATAGCTAGAGTAAAACATAAAGGGCAATAACAGTTTTTCACATCACTGTTAGGTATTTATTTGTCCGTTTCGGCAACACAGTGGAGTTTCCATTTTGTCCGCGGCGTCACGTACGTGACAAACGGCTCGTCTTAGGGATCGCCAAATATCGTTTAGTACGTGCGAGGAGAAAACCAACTCGCTGGGTAAATAAAATAAATCAAATAAGTAACATTCTGTTCTTAAACTCAAATAATTCCCATAGATTATACTTTTATGAACGGAAAATATCATGCGGCATTTGTTTCACTATCCAAAAACAAAATGTTGTATCGAAACTTAAATAGTTGCGAGTCCGTCGGCTGCGATGGAAAAGATTAATATCTGCCGAGCAGCGTTCTCGGCTGTTTCTCTACAAACAACCGTACAAGCTATATGTCGAATATGCCAGCCAGGAAAATTCCTTCGCAGTTTCGAATAAAACTATCGACACGATGAGTTATATAATCGTAAACCAACAATTTGCTTTCGACGTGGCGTAAGACCACTCAGCTTCTTATGAAATACTCAGTAGTTCTCCAATAGCGGTTGTTGAGCGTATGAAGTATGTATTATCATAATTCGGTTTGCTATTTACAGAGCAGGTTGCCGCGTGCTCTGACGCTGTTGTGCTATACTTGTATTTCCGTAATAACACGTTACAGGCGTATATCTTTACTTCCCCCACATCTAAGGGCTCGTAATTTTTATCACATTCCACCACATTTTTAGGCATAAAAAGGCGAAGTAATTCGTGACTGGTAAATAACATTATGTACATGACATTAGCGTGTCCCAGCTAACAGTAATATCATCATGTTCTTTTGTGTCGCGTCGTACGCTGGCCCCATATAAATAAGGTCCTTATCCAGTTTTTCAAAGACGACTCATGTTAACACGTGTTAGCAAGTTGGGGCGAAGTTCGCGGCGGGGCCCGCCTCGGACTCGCCCAAATGAAATTTGCCCCACTGACACCGGCCAGTAGGGAGATAAGAATATTAGTGTCCGACAGGTGTGCTTTATGGTTCCAACCAGAACTTGGAGGCTAAACTATCCTTTGTTACAGTTGTAACTGTCTAGCTGACCAATATTATCCACCGCATTATCCAATGTTGTAATGAATGTTCTGCAATCTCAAATCATTTTTATGTATGGGCTTTTGCACTGTGCGCAAAATTAGCATTCAGTTCGATAAAAGTCGAAATAAATTATTGGAGCTCCGTGTTGAAATCTCGCTGGTTTGGTTAAGCTAAACTTAACTTTTAAGACAGAAAATATAACCACATCAAACAAATATAGCGTATCCAATCGGGCAGAACGTTAGTATATTGTTGGCGGAGCTGGTCGCGGTAAATACGCGTTTTCCCAACGCCCGCGTAGAGCCTGCCTTCGCGAAAATTCACTCAAGGCGCCTCCGTCAGACGCGAATGTTTTTATTGTTTTAAATGCGTACGTTATTTTTCGCAGCAGAACCGAGTGTCTGGAACGAGGAATTTTGTACGAAGTTATGTTGCTGTACGTGGTTCAATTACGGGAAACGAGAAACTAACGTATCTTTTTTTCTGCTTAAATCTTGTGTTGTTCTTAACTGACAATTTATTATTTTATATTTATTTCAGGAATCATGTTAAATCAACGTACAATTTAAGTACACTGAAACCACATTCCAAGTAATAATGCTTTGCTATGAATAATTCAGCATAAAACAATTCCAAGTTGTCGTGATTTTCAATCTTCATACAGAGCTCTTGAATTTTATTTTCATTCACACCTTTACCCCATGCATGTTTTTCACAGAAAATTAATAGCCATATTTATAAATAAGTATGCCGAGGGCAGGGTGTAGGTAGGCAATAAATATTAAAGCGGCAAACAGGCGGTACGGATTAAACGGCAGAGCACGTCCTTGGCAAACTTTCGATTCCAATTCGGTGTCAGTCGATATTAAATTAAAAGCACCCACGCATTCCTCTCGCGTCTTTTTCCTGTCCATTTGCAAGGACCGTGTAGATGCCGGGCTCACATCCCGCTAACCTAACGCCACTGACATGTTCAACATTGTATGGATACGACAACAAGCACATGTAAGACGTAATTCACTTAAGATTTTATCAGCTCGGCCTCCCTATCACCCCATCCAATACGAGTATTGGCGCTGTCTAGACCGGACTGTATGCGGGATAGCTGTAGTATTTTTCATCTAGCATGTCCACATTATTCTAATGGGTCGAGGGAGCAAATTTCTAGGCAAGCGAGTGAATGGCGACGCATACTTGAGTGATGGCGGACTTTTTTATTTGAATCGTGTGCGAATGCGACCGTCCGAGCGCCCAGACGCGTTGTTGCGACACATTACTTAGGTACAAGACGACCTCGAGACAGGGTGGCAGCTCTCAATAAATTATAGGAAATATTTCCAGAAGCAGGTGTTGAATAGAACGAGTTCGTGGAAGAATTCGACGCTATTCGAAATGAGAAATAAAATACGCTTATGTTAACTCTGTTTTTCCGTACAAACATGCGAATGAAAACCATTGCGCCATAAATCGTAGTTTTAGGAAATGTTTTATGGATTCATGCGTGTATTCGGGCATTGGAAATGTTAAACAGTAGCCATATTAAACTGTTTAATACTTTTGTTATTTTATTCATAAATGCTCCACAAAGTGTAGTGAAGATTTTTTAAAACGACAGACAAATGTATGCAATTTTCAGACATGTTTTATTTAAAGAAGAACGCATTTCACGGCGACCCTTACGACGCATGAAGGAACATGACATTACAAGGTCGCGTGACCGTCTCCTGAATTTTAATGTTATTCTCCCTTTGATAGTCGTAAAAATGATTTCTCAAGATTGCTGCCAGCCCCCATTCGTCCGAAAGTACCTATGTGTGCATTCAAAGTATGTATGTATGCTATTTTACATACTCGCTAGGCTTATTGTGAAACAAATTTACTCTGTCTCGCAGAATACAATTACCTGTAGCGACAAAAATACACCTAATGAAAGTTACGACAGTAGGAAATTCGTACACGCCTATAATAGCAACACCTGTTTATTAAAATAAGATTGTTGCCAGCATGAAATACTGTTACAATTGTATGGTATTCCCTTCCTGGCGGATCCTATTTTCTGGTGGTGCTTTCTTCACATTTTCGTTAATAGATGTGTCACTAAATTTGCGTTTTCAATTCGGCGTCGGTCGCGATGGCGTCGTTGGGGGCGGCTGCGGTGGTTTCAATCAAAACGGGCACGCACTCCTCCACATCCTCACCAGCTTCGCCTTTTAGAATAAGAATTGTCTTTTTCACGGTACTAAGCGGTGACGGACAAACAAGTAGGGAAACAGACTTCGTACTTATAGCATTTGCATATTTTGTTGCATTGCGTTTCTTTTTTAACGATTACAGTTGTTGTATAAAGTTACTATTTGTGTACAAAATAGATTAAATTTAATCAGTAGACGAATAAAGTTTTGAATTCAAATACATTGCGAGGAATTTAAAATTAAGACCTTAAACACAATTGTTAATTCTAAAACTCGTATAACTTAAGCCAAAATTAAGCGTGGCACGAGTTAAAAGACAAGTTTCCCAACGGTTTTGAGGCAGCCCTATAAATTCCAACAATCTGCCACGATGTTCTAATTAATAGCATAATTCCAACAATAGTATCGGGATCGCTTCCACACTAAGAGGCCGGGCCGTCGCTCGGGGCCCGTGCCCACCCGCCATGAAATTAAAGCCGACTCGCGCCGAACGAATGATTGAATAATAAACGAAAGAATTCGCGTCCTGCCCTTGTATTACGTATTCATGACGACTGGCCCCGTGGACGCGATGCTGCGCCGTCGCCGCGCCAGCGCCACGCCACGCCACGACTGTCACGCGCCCACACGACCACTCATGTACCTCACAGTCTTATAGCCCAGGCCACACCATCCTACCTACAATTTTAATGCAGACTAAACTTGTTTCAGCTTACATATGTATGAATATTCGTTGAATAACTTATGTCTATAGCACGTTGTGTTGCGACAAATATGCTGGACGTTTATACTCGTGCAGGGGTACAGCGACCACCAGGAATATTAATCTTCTTTTGTCTCCCAACCTTCCGTCTATCCATTTATCACAGCTGAGTATTTTTATGAACTAATTGAACTCACAAACGTGACTGAAATATGATACTCGCTTTAAGTAATAAATAATGGACAAATATTATTAAAATGTAGAGATATTGTTTGGTAAGTTTGTTTATTATGAAAAGAATGTTATTACTAAACAAAGTTTTTAATAAGGTGCTTTCACAGCAAAATGAGCATAATCTTAATTAGTTTTGCAAATAATTTGCGATCTCTTTCAAGTGGCTGTAGAGTTAAAGAAAAGCATTGGGTGACCACAATAAGTTTATAAATACCAAATATTTCCCATTAAAAGTTGTTGTTTAACATTATATTGTTCTACTCCAAAAGTTGGGTCTTTCAGTTTAAAATTTGCGATCAAAGCTCCGCAGGTTCAATTATGTAATTAAGTAAATTTCTAAAATACATATTTGCGATATTTTGAACAACCATCTATTCGACATGCAAACTCCTTTCCCTTCTATGCAGAAGACTAATGCAAATTATTATCAATGAGAATCACGTGTAAGGAGGTTAGTACCTAAGTTCCTAACTCATTTACGGTCCGCTACTCGTGCGCGTGCAGCAAGCCGTGTAGTTCGCATGAACTGCTATAATATATCACGGAATTAGCTTTAAAATTGAGCTAACCGTACAATAGTGATTTTGTCTTGTAACCATGTTAAAATTAAGCTACGTTGCGGCCCCGTTACGTGTATGCCCCTTTTCGGACAATACGGTAAGCTTTTGTGTAAATACATTTCGGTAAGAGGTATTATGTAAAGGATAGGTGAATTTGTCACTAGCTTTTGACTATGGGACAGACCACGTGGGCGTCGGTTATCGCGTTAAAAGGATATCTATTTTGAGATTAGATATTACTTACTAAATAAAAAACAATCCAGTGGTTTAGCCTTTAAAACTAATTTCCGTAAGAATGAATTTGTCCGCCTGTCACCATACATTAGACATTTTCACAGATAGTGTATTTCTGTTCCCCTAAAACAACAAAACCTAAAAATAACTACTGATACTTACTGCAAGAATCCATAAATCCTTCTACATGTTAAAAAATTGTACCTACCTATGTAAATTTTTTAATGTGAAACTTACTATTTTAGCAACAAAACAAAGAGGCACAAAATAAAACAATTCCACAATTTAAAAATACTAACAAATGGAAAAAATAAATTAAAAAACTGACCTTTAGCATTGGTTCTATTTTTAAACACTCAAATGACATTTGACATTCAAATATCGGCCAGTACGTTCTAAAAGAAAAGCTTTTAAATGAATCCCACACAGATTGCACTAATTGTATTAATAAAATGCAAAATAGTGTTACTCAACTAGAATTATTATTACGTTTTAAGTAAAAAATAGCTTCTTCTTAACAGAGACTAAAAAGGATATTTATATCTATTTACGTTAGCAGCTTTGCATAATTATCTTAGTCTCGGGTTAAAAATATCTCGCAGCGCTCGCAGTTCCCGCCTTTTCCCAGATGTTACGTAGCTATGACCTTTCCTGCATTCAACCTGTATTATTTACAGGCGAGGACTTACAACGTAGGAGTTGCACGGGAAAGTACTAAAGAGGACGATTGCACAAGGATCTGTATATTACAATAGCACTCAAGAGAAAACGTGTTTCTCCAACTGTTAAAATGGCGCTTTACTTAAACTATTGTCTAGAAGTGAACTTGTCTAAGCAGTAATTGATTAACGTGTTCGATTACAGTTCGGAAGTTAGTATCTAAAACTGATGAAACTCCACCTGACTTGATGAACTGAATGGCTAACTCGGAACTGAGTCGTAAAGCTCTAACAGCACCATAATAGGGCCGGTACAAATATCCGTATGCGCACTAAACGTATCCAGATCCCACAGGGTCCAACCACAGAGCAACTTAACCCGAAATTAAATCAAAGAGGGGCTTAACCAATCAGGCCGAGTGGTATCATTGAATCGGCAAAGGAACACTAAAATTACTTCTTGATGCGGAGAAACGAAGATTCATCGTAAAAGTGGTGGGTGTAGGATGGGTGCGGGGCGGAGGGGGTGAGTGGGGTTGTCTGAACGGTTTTCCGTGTTTCAGAGAGGTCCGCGCGCGGCGATTACCCCGCACGTAGCAGAACACTGGACTGACCGGCCCCGCACCTAATGCTGTGTTTTAAACATGAAAAACCGTTCCGGTAATGCTGTAAATGTTAACTTTCGAGATTTATCCTCCTTTGTATTTAACGGCTTCTTGTCTTAGTGGTTCAAATGTTTACGGCCGGCGTCGTGTCAGCTACCGCTGAGATGTTAAAACTGAAGGTGTCTAGTGGAGGTAATTCAAAACTTGACTTTTGTTTTATAGCCGACCTGAGCTTCAGAACCGTATAGCTTAATACCTCTGCAGGAGTATGTCGTAGTCGGAACTTTTAAAATGCATGCACCCACCGAGGTAATTATTTGAATATTACCTGCTCAGTTTTGCTATAAATTCGTGCATATTCCAGCTACAGTACACATAAAAATCTCTTCATTAAAGTTAATACGGAAACGTAAGTTCAACTAATTACACAATTAGTACCCCACGTACTCCTATGTAAAACAGTCCTACCCGTTCCTTAAAACAAAATAATCAAACAAAAGCGTATCAGGTCTAATTAAATTAAAAACTGAATTAATGAAATGATTATCAAAACGGGTCCCAATTTCATAATTAACAAGTGGGTCCTCGTAGGTACTGTTACAAAAAGACAAAGGGTCCCGCAATATCGCGCGGTGTCGCACCTGGGTCATGTCGCCTTTTACTTTATCCTGTAAAGATTAAGTCCCCTGTATTTCCCCGAATACATGGCGCCCGCCGTGAAGTGAGTCATTTAACCCCTGTTTACTAGATTAGGGGATTTTTTTACACCGCACAGCTTTCTGCGCCACCCCCACCCGCTGTGATGTGTCATAGTACGTCTATATGCGTATTTTATAGCACGTCTTCAAGTAATAGGGCGGATTTTAGGATATTAGATCCAAGGGATAAAATTCTTTGGAGAATTTAAGTAACAGGCTCGCATAATAGAGCTGGAGACCTAATTTGCTTATAAAGTTGTTATGATAAGTACAAATTTAATTAGGAGTGTTTCAATAACCAACTGAGGTACCTGTTGAACAAACGCTGAAATTAGGTATTCGGTACAGTTGTTTGCGCTTGCTAATATCAGGCTGTGACCCAACTCTAATCCAGGTAGGCTTAATTGGATACAGATTCTAACTCGACTAGATTTTCTGGATAGAATTATAAACTCCCAGCTTTGTGTATAAATCTCAAGTAACAAAGCAAAACAAAAGTAATTTTGGTGCAATTTTTCCGACAGACGGATGAATGCAGGAAGAGATAAAACAAATATCAGTATTCCTTTCCCGTCACCTTAAAATATATACGAAATACTCTTCAATTGTGCAATAAGTCAAAACGTCCAATAGATTCTCCCAAAATTTACCTTTCTCGGCACAAACGAGAAAGGCGGTCGTAAAACCACCCGCATTTGTACGAACACAAGGTCACTCACGAATATACGTATCTGTTGGAATTGAAAAATACATGTACTTCTTTCCTTACGTATTTTCTTTGGTCACAATTTATTCTGGGTGTTTCACCTTTGCCATTTCTAAATATTAGCCAATATCCCTTTCAAGTTCTAAACCTAACTTTACAGTGGCTCAGTGTGATTATATTATTTTATACAATATATTTTGCCAGCGTTTTTCGTTAATTTACCCCTTTTTTACACTGAAATACAGCTGCTTATTGTACAACAATTAATGAACACTTCAAAAGATAAATTAAATATATTTGGTACCCGAAATAATTCTACAAAAAAGGTGTTACAAAAATATTTTCTCGCTAGAAAATCGGCTCTTAAACACGACGCTGCCATTGTCACGAAATCCCTAATAAAGAACCTAAATCATTATTAAGTTTCGGTGATATATTGCCTTTACTAAACCGCAATAAGAAAGAATCAAATGACACATCATTTATCAATATCTGCGTCGAAGTTTGTGAGAAAATAACAAAAAATCTAATTGGCTATACACAAGCTACACCGAAATATATCTATAAAAAATAACAAGATGTGATATCTGCCACTACTTACGTATCTTAACATAAATATATAGACACTGAATGTTTTGAAGAAAGGTGAAACTTGTTAAAGTAGGAATGCACAAAAGAGTTTTATTTGTGGAGAAATTTGCTCTTTATCAGAAAAATGTATAAATTGAGAAAAAAATTATGAAACCATCTCATAAATGTCCCACTGCAGAGAACGTTTGAGCATTGATAAAGCATATTTTCTATTATTATATTCCAACTAAAATTAGTTCTTGAGTACTACGAGTTTCATGTCTCACTTTCCAATAACAAAGGATCAATTTTATTGTTTCTAAGTCGAGTAACGTATGAATAAAAACAGAAGTTATATGTATACCATTGTTATTTGTCTCGTGGCGATCATAAGAGGCAACTAAGGGATTTTATTAAGGGGTCGGCATCTGCCGTACTGCGAACACCTGATTTCCCAAAGGGTTGTTGATCCAGGATCAAACATTACAAACGTCGCTTCGTATGGCTACGGAAACTAGTAATTATTAATTATTAATTTCTACCAAAAAGGAAGGATAACTTTCTAGAGTTTATGGTATTTTTTTATTGTGTTAGCGTTATAAGTTTTGTTAAATTTAAAAAGAAATGTAATCTAATTTTACTTATTGATCACACATAACTAAATTCTAATCGATTAATAAAAACAGAGTTTTCAAGTAACATTTTATCTCGAGGGTGGAGTTACATCTGGATAATGAAGACTCTCTGACAATCTGTATTTAAAGCTCTTGAAGTTTTGTATGCCAAAGGTTATCAAAAGCGATTATTAAGCAGCATGTAATTACGTTACCATAAAATAGATGATCTGTCAACCTGTGATTAAATTACAGTGTACAGACATAAGCACACCGCAATGATATAAACTTGAGACCTCTACAATATAGGAGTAGGTAACGGAGCACGTTCGGATACAAATTTATTTGTAAATGAACACAAGTCAAGAGTCACGCATTCCTCATCTCAATTACTGTTACCCTTGCGTCGGTCGTACGTCGGCGAGTGCTGGAGCGCGTGGTGCAAACAAATCAGCAGATAAATAGGGTATCCCGCAGAACAATGCAGTGTCAACACAAGATCGAATATAAAAGCGCGCGAAGAGACGGCCCATACTCGTGGTACGTTTACACGTCACGATTCTCCGGTAGGATTGGGTTTTTAAATGTTACTTTATGATTGTACAAATTTTCTGGGAAAAGACAGTTGAACGTTGGGATGTTAAATCAATCACTCATACCCATTAAACTAAAAGTTTACTTAGAATGACACACTATTTATTTGGTAGTTACTAGCTTCCGCAATAAAAAAAATATTTGAAATTTTTAAATAAATTTTGCTTACTATGTTTATAAATCTGTTTTTCTGATATTATAACTTCATTGAACTAAACGCACTAATCTATAGCAAGAGATTTCTAAGTTTTTTTTTTACCTCAATGGCATCTCTTTGCATCTATTCGAAACATAAAACCATGAAGAATACCTTATATAAGTTTTTATTTTATAAGAAGAGAAGAGTAGCCGATCTGGACACAACTGCAAAAAAAAGTTCATGGAAAAATATTATGACGTTCCTTATTCATTTTAGTTCCATTTGAAAGAAAACCAGTGTAAAAAATTCATCAAATAAGATTAAACATAAAATAGCTTCAACTCACAAAGAAATACCAATAAAATCTATTTACATTGGTACATTTTTAAGTTTTGCTAACTAATACATACAATTAAGAAGTTAATTAAAGCTTCTCCTTTTGAAAATAAATTTCGTAACAAAAAATTAAGTCTACAAAGGAACATCGTGCATAATTCAAAGAGTCGAAAGCGTCGTGAGCTGTAAAGGGGCCCTTAGATCAGCGTGCCCCAAATCCAATCAGCTATTGAATTAACCCGGTCCGTGTGACGAGAATACGGATTCGCCCCATCCTCACGTCAAATGTTTATCTTTCATCTGGCAGGGCGTTAATGTAAGTGCGAGTACAGCGTGTAATGGCAGGGCTCTACGCAGCCCGGTACATCTGCTGACTGAGCCCAGATCACTGATTACGCACATGGCCATCTAACCATCGACGCACGATCACTATCGCCGATAACACTTGAAATGTTTATTTCTTCACTTATTACTGAAGCCAAGATAACGGAACTACTATCTCCAGTACGTACTATTCATTCGTCTCGTTTATTTATTCAAAAGGTCCAATAATACTGGCATCATCGGCCGCTATGAATTTTCCCGGTTCCTGAAGACTAATCGAATAAAACGTTTCAATAAATATAATGATAACTTATTTTTGGGACGAAATGCGGCGGTTAAGTCGAATGTTATCTCATAAAACAATATTATCCGAGATAGGCATATAAATATGAAAACATTTTGATGTTTTATTAACAATAAGCTAAAGTACCTTTGCTTTCATAATTAAGTCGTATTAGTGATTTATAAGATTGTATTTCGTATCGGTCCATATAAATGAATATTGCTTAGGATTGCTTAGCGTATATGTTTTACAATATTTTACGTAGCAAGATCTTCGTATATCTCGAATCTAATAACGGGGCTCCTCTCGGAGGCAAAACATACATATTTTCCGGGGTACGGCTAAACACAGCGACCTCTGGCGGACAATATTTTGCTTGGCTCCCGCGATATCGGTTTATTCAAATGCTCCTTGTCCGACCCGGGCTCAAAGAATCAACCTGCATAATGTTATACATATTGAAATTCTTCCACCCTTGAACATCTACAGTATATTATTCTATGAATAAGTTTATTGTACGCAGATGTGCGAAATGCCTGCATTACCGATAAAATTTTACAATACTGCAAGTATTTGTTTCTTTATTTGGGTGACAAAGCTGTATTTGCTACGCGTACTATATTAAATAAGGAAAACTAGAGCGCTACAGAAACGACGCAGGATCCAACTGTACGTGCACAAAAACAAAACATACTAAAGAACTCACAATTAATAAGAATTCCAATAAAGTACGAAGGAAAAATCTTATTAGATAAGTGGTACGTGCGAATTGATAAACAACAAAATATAATATATTGGCGAGAGCGTACCGGCTCTCTCAGAAATAATTCAATGATTCCTAGCAGATATCGCTTTCTCCTCTGGGAAATTCTGTTTATTATGATTTGGCCGTCGGAGGATGGCGGCTGACAAACAATCCTGATTATAACACACATCAAAGCCGCGGACATCTCCCGACTACTTCAAAAGCAAAATTTTATTGGTAGCATTTACATTTTTATTGGTATGCTAGGACACCGCCTGCCGGCTTCGTCCGTAAACGTAAGTGATTTTGAATTTTCTGATGTGTATTTTATTATCTGATTTTATGTGTGCTCAATATGACTACATATTACCATAGGAAAAACATTACGGTCACGTATCTTAAGGCGTTCTGTATGTAAATGGGTTACATACACCTACGGAAACAGACTCTTGTTTTCATTTTTACTTATTCAGAACGTATTGCGTAACGCGTAAGCATGTTCTTCCTATATTTTAAATTAGTTAATTATGTCCTTATACGTTGTGGGCCTCGTTTTATTTTTCGATTGTTTTCGAACAGCATTTACCTAAATAAATTGCGAAAAATTCTCTGAATCTGCAAGTCTACAAATCACGAAACTACAGAAGAATCACCGTTTTAAAATAGCCTCAAATATGTATTTTAAAACCTATTGAAGTTAATTTAGGACAGACGCTGGGTAAAAAAATATACTGCTATTTCTCGTGCTCTACAAATACCTCTACTGTTTAAAGCAGATAACTGTGAATCGCAACACAGGAATGTGTCGTGTGTCGTGTGTTATCAGACCGGACCTTAACACAGAAAACCAATCACTCAGGCTCTGCATCAGCATTTCCTGTATTTTGTAGGTACGTACCTACTTACTTGTGCCTGTGCTTCCGAAATATCCACGATCCAAAATGCCATGTCGATCTTGTCATAATTAATTAACAATCATTCACGTAACTATTCAGCAATCATAATACATGTTTCGAGCAAAAATAAACGGAATATATAAAATATCCTGACGTGTTTTTCATTTTAAAACAAACTAAAAATTCTGGCTTCATTTTCACTGCAAAAGATTTAACGTGATTAAAAAGCACTAGCAAAATTTGCTTACCAAGAGGACTGATCATGCCTATTGTTGAGTTTTACAATAGCTATGTGAACAATAACGTTACATTTCATATTCCACATGTAAACTTTTCTATAGTCAAATTAATCCGCATGACAACAATTTTATTAACACTTGTTCCGTTCTGATTTAACTTAGGAATATGAACTTACAGAGTAAATTACGCATTCCCGTATATACTGAGAAGAAAAAAAGATAGAAATCTTTATGAAAACCATTAGGTAAGAAAGGCATTGTTTGTGCTATCTATAGATGTTTGGGCGGTTCGTGATTGATTCTACTGTAATTTCCATACGCGTGCTCTGCTCATATTAGCCACTTTATACACCCACCAGCTTCGTAAGACCCGCTTCTACCCCCACTGCTACTTAGCTTAAACAGTAAATAGGGGTTAATCGATGTTTATTCTGAGCTCAAGCTTATCTGGTAACCTTTTCTAGGACTACACAATTGTATGGCGGGGCGACCTCGCGGCGCCTGCCGAGTCACGCACATATATTTTTTCAAAGCCTTAAATTCTATTGCCATTTATTATACTGATGTTACGTTCCTATTAATAAAGTATGAGAGATCTATTAAAGATCTTTTAAATATGGAAGTAACTTGTATCTGGGGCGTTGTCACGCAAGCTCGGCAGCGGAAACTTTGGGGCAAAACTTTGGTTTCGTTTATTATAATGTTGAACTGTCGTAAAGGGCGAAATGTCAAGAGGATCAGTAGCTAACGCTTTCCGCTTTGCTTGTCTGACCTTTTAATAGAAGGTACTCCAAATCAATGGTTAAGGAGTAGAAGACTGTTTAAATACACGTTTATGACATGGACGTAAGTAGGTATGTCATCCGCTGATTCGAAAAACATGCACCAGATTAAATGATGTCGAAAAACAAAAGACACCTATTATTATTTGCTGCGTAACACACGCTAATACATCTACAGGTTTTTATTGGCTTTATTCTCATATTTAGCAATATAGCTATACCAGTACTGGCTCACAACGCCATCTAGTCTCAAACAAGCAAAGCTTGTGTCAGAGTCAGGAGTACAAGACAACTGAAAAAAAAATCTTTCTTAATACGAACATAATCTAGTACATACTTATCCTTGGTGGAAATCGAACTCTTGACCTCCGGTACGGTAGTCATGTTTCTTTACTAAATAATTCGTTAACTTAATATTAGTACGTTTAAAGATAAGGATTATCATAGGCCTAATAATTAACTATACTAAAAATGAGAAGTAAAAGAATGTCTTTAAAAATGACACCTACATTATTACAAAAAATCGTACAAACCAAGCGATACAGCTCTTAATTAACGTGTGTGATGCATTACGATCTAACAGGTAGCTAATTGAGCCCAACCTTAATCTACTCCGAGGATATAAAAATATGATATATCCACTTTGAGCAATCAACGTGATATATGGAGTGTTGTACGTGCTCGTGAGTCGCGACTACGCGCCGACAATTAAAACAGACATCGCCGACCCAACATGTATGTATTAAATGACGCAAATGCAGTATGGACAGCTGGTTTACATAATAAGTTTATGGATTTAATTATATTACGTTTTTTTTACTATTTTATAGTGGTTTTTTTTTGACAGGAAACTCTTCGCAGCATGGCGTATAATATTATATTAAGGTGTCTTCGTTGCTAATGATTAGACATTTTTAATTTTACATGATTTTTTTTTTTTATTTGGGAAAACAAACAATTATAATAAAACAACAAACAGTTATAATACATCTAGATACACAATATTTTATAAGTAAATGAACGATCCACTACTTTTCTACATATTACTAACTGATATTAATTGATACAGTGGTTGCATGGTTAATAAATACATAAATTTTAATTAATGCTAAATATAAAATACAAGGTAGGTTACATTTTGAGCATGTAGGTATGTAATTAGTTAAAGTTTTGATGTTCGCTTAAAAAGTCCATAATCAGCATGTAGTTTCGTTAATAAGTAGTAGATTTATCCGAAATACGTTACAATGGATTCATATAAGGTAGGTAATAGCGAACACATAAATCATAATACACGTATATAAGCCGAGGCCGAAGCGGCGTTCCATCGTGTGGCAACACTAATAACCAGCGTCGGGTGACAGGGAACTGCCAACAGATATTGTCGTCAATTTGTTTGGGCCGCGCTACTCGGCGCTGCTTAGGATTCGGCCGACGCTCGACCCCAGCCGCCCCGGCTTATGAACACACCACCAATAACTAAACAAAGTTGAGATGTCAGCCGATTAGCCGCAAGTCACGTTATCATGCCTTTTTCTTTCAAGTAAATATATTTTGTTCACACACATTGTGTCGGAACAAATATGGTTGACGCGTTGACGTCACGCCCGCTCGTTCACAATGTTATGATATGCCAACAATAGATTGAAGTTGCGGCCTAATTGAAAAACTTGAAAAGATATTACATTCCATTTGCCAATGTAGCAGATACCGTATGAATTATCCACTTTATTTCCAGTTAGCGTCTACAATAATATATTTTGTTCGAAGTCTATAATAGCTCGCAATTAGTGACAGATCGCTAACCCCTCGCCTACGAGCTCCATTAAACACTCCACTCGCTTCCGAGATAAAATCCAATTGAGACTTTATTATACATTTACTAGCAAAGCGTGGAAAATATCAGAAAAATACACTTTAATTAGCATGAAATACTCTTCTACAGAATTGAAAGTTAGTGTCACTTTTATTACAAAATTTGCTGTTGAAGTTTACTTAGCAACATGTAAAAGAAAGCTGAATAGTTTTAACACGTAGATGCATTAGGTATTCTACAGTCTACTTTATGCTAGGGCGTCAGGCGAGGCGGCAGCAGGGGGTAGTAAGCCTTATTTGAGCCAAGCGCGCGTGACGTGAAACTGGAAACTCGACTTGTATGTCGCGTCGCGTCTTGTCGCCCGAATTCTCATCAAATCATCCCGCGACAATGTCGTTGCAAATCCCAACACGGGATCAAAAGATATTAGAGCTAAATTGAACCGAAGCAGTGATGATACCTAATTGCATATGTTTGTCACAGTACGTGTACATTTGATACGCGTACAGAATCCGTTATCTAGAAACTCATACAATTTGAAATTAGACTCATGAATTTATGTGCCCAAATAATATTCTTTGATGTCAGCATTCTCAAAGAATACCTCAAACAATATTCAGGGCTTTTACATCTACTTAACTAATAAATTCCCTAGTTATACATAACGATACGCTTTCAAAGTAGCTACATAAAAATGCTAATAACTCCCCGATTCAGAATTTATTAGTCTCTTAAAATCGCTAATACAGAAAAGTCGTTGCGACACCTGTTAGAAGGCAAGTTTAAATTATCTCTGCAGATAAAAAGTGACTAGATAATACAACGGGATCCTTCGAAGGCGGCTGCTGTCCTCGCGAATCATTAATTTTAATTCGTACCCCGTGACGACGGTCTCTCTAATGAATTATTGGGAATCGCTGGAGTGCCCCCTCCCACCCCTCGGACTTCCTACAGTTTTTCTTTGGGACTTAGCATAATGTGAAAAAATGTTACGCGACCCTGCTGCATACTAATTGCTTGTTGTGTCGCCGCTCTTTAAGTAATATTCAGAACTTACCGACCGGAACTTCGCCAGCGCGAGACAAGATTAACAACTTTTACCCCTGATCGATCACTTAACATCGGCCTTTTTATAAGCTCTGATTCAAACCGCTTTGTTCATATCGCTCGTTAAATTATTGAAAGCATCATCGAAATATAAGCTCATTTTTCCTTCGAAAAATACTTATGAAAGAGTAGCTGCTTGTCATGCACTAAATCTTTAGATATTTTAATGGGTTCTCATTCTTATTCCGACTAACGTTACGGGGGATGGCCATCAGGGATGGAAACCGCATACAAATGATAAAATATTAGGGATCTCATTTTTGAAGGAGCAATTATTTTAGTTTTAGTCACCGATAGGTAAGTAAGTTAAAACGTTAGAACAGATGCACGAGGCTCGTCCCGGCGGGTCGTGACGCGTACGTGCGAACGTTGTCATGCGTGCCCGCCAGCTAGGGGCAAGAAAACTTGTATTTTTTAAACTTTTGCCTTCCCGTAAGCCGGAGCAGGAAAGTTACAATTGTATTCCCCCTCTGCCCCCTTCAATATGTGACCTGCTTATTTATTGGAGAGGCGTCGGCGGAGTTCTCAGACAATATGTCGCGAGCCACCCGAGCAAACGCACGCGGAACGAACGACTTAAACAAAACACAATTTAACCCGGCAGAGAAAGTGAACTATTTGATTTATAATAAGTTTTAGTTGGTCTTCCGCTTCGCAGTAGCGTTATTGGAAGTATTTGTCATAAGTTAGTACACAGCGCACCTCGGAGCTAGATGGATGGTTATAGAGTTAGTCGGTTCATGTAGGAGGCTGGCCGCTCAGTATTCAGAGCGCAGCCGTCATTAGCCGAGCCAGACGTTGGATTTCCCAGAAGCAGCACGACTGTACCCACCCCAGTCCTGCTGAATAATGATGACATCGGGTAAACTCAATTCAGAGTTCACGTTAAACGCAATTTTTCAATATTAGAAGGCTATTGTTCAGAGTTATTTGGAAACCGCGAATTCAGAATGTTTGTTTCAGCAATAATACTGTTTACCTGCTGATGGGTAGGCATGGTATACACTGTACTGTTGAGATACATATATTGGGGCACAGGTAAAGTCAATGTAATCCAACAGGATAAATGGCAAGTAAATCCATGGAAACCAAAATGCCTTATGCATTTAACTTTCGCCGTTGTTTTACGGAATGCTGAAATTTAAATACAGAATCCATTTTGTGTTCAAATGAGTTTTCGGAATAGCCAATTAGTTGTTAGCGCCCGGCCGCCCTCGTTCGCTTTCATTAGGCTATATAGTTTCCCAAATATCTGAGCCCCTCAGAGATATATCTTTCGGTTGCTTTTCCATTTTCTTCTAACAGTTCGCTTATGCGAGAAGCGGGGAGCAACTCAGTTGTAAAATTTTAGTAGTGTTTCGCGGTTTATTCGCCGCCCGGCCAACCGGCTCGTACACGTCGAGAATACTTTTATTTTAAACATAATCAAATGTCTATCGTAACTCTACAAGTGCACACCAACGACAAGGGTTGTTAAACTTTTAAAAGAATAATCAAGTTTTTTATAACATAGTAAAATTCTGTTGTAGTGATTATATAGAAGTATTTTAAGTAACGTATCTATCTACAAAAGCTGTTAAGTACAACCGTTTGCTGTTGTTTTATTATTCCTGTAAAATAATAATAACTTAAACAAAGCTTTTTCCATCCATGCTATTAAAACAAAATAAATAAAGTGATATCGGCAGTGAATCGACAAAAGGAGTCAAAGTATTTAATCAACAACTTTTAGGATTGCTTATTAGCAAACCCCAGTCGTTAACAAAATTAATCGCAATCAAAAACGCAGCCAAGTACCGCGGCGGGCGGGCGGCGAAGGCTTCGCATATTTATTCGAAAGCAACTCTTTATAACGTGCAATTCCTTTCTTATTTCATAACGCAATCTTCTCGGCTTCTTATCTAACAACGAACATATCTCGCCCCCGCTCTCGAGGAAAATCGTCCAATATAAAATCGGTTTAATTTGCGCTTTTCGCACTCAATGGGATGGAATAATACCGGGCAATTTGGTTACCGCTGGCATAAATATGGCGGGCCGCGCAGTAATTGTAACGCGGGCAATTCGCGCCTCGTAACGACTGAGAGGAGAAAACTTCGGCCGTTTGAGCTGGATGGCCGAGCCGCGCCGTCGTGACGTCACGCCCCGCGCCCGCCGCCGGCGCACGCGCCTACATACGACACTTGACCTAAATACGAGATAAAGCCTTCAAGGGGCAGCTTTTAATGAACCAAACTTGTTACAGAGATTTGTTCTACAAATTAACGGTACTAGTTCATACAATTAAGAACGTACATAGCTGTTGTTGATATTTTCGAAAGTACTTGCAGCTAATACACGGTACGCGGCGCTGTAAAATCATTGTTTCTTCAAGTTGCTCCAAAAACATCAAACAAAAACATGACAATACCTCACCGAAAGTCACAAAACTACGTACAACGTAAATCGTGGAATCCTTTATCTGATTGCAGAGAGGCATGAGTAACAACAAAAAGGAGCAATCTTCTCGTCACGCATGACGGCGCCGGGCTATCCACGTGGTAACACAATAGCTCGGGGTACTCCCGCCCACAGATGACTATTACGAAAACAGATCCTGTTCATATAATGCCAACACAAAAGTAATTACCAGTGCCTACAGAGCTCTTCTTTGCTCCTTTGCCTAACGTAATAGAATAACGAATGTCATTTTCTTTTACTCTGACCCTTCCGCGGTTCGCGCGGGGAATGCAAAATTCCCGAAATTAGAGTGAATAAACCTGCGTTGTAATTAAAGTCGGGTGCCGGGCGCGCCCGGAGCGCCGGGAGCGTTGGCCGCCCATCTTTCTTGGCTGGCCTACGAATTAAGCACCGAATTGCTTTAGTAATTCGAAGTATATATTCCTCGCTCTCAGTTAAATGTAAATCACTTTTACTGTCCCGATTTCACCACTTAACTCCCTAATCTTCTAATATCTACCTTCTTTTATTTAGTATGTAAATTCGAAATGTTAAGTCGATTGCTTGTAATTCGATATCGGTATTAAATTACAAGAGACCGGGTCTTTTAAATCAACAGACTGATCGGCTTTGGGTTCGTCAGGAAAAAATACAAAGAGAAGTTGATATCGTCTCAAATCGTTTTGTCTCCGACGACTTAATATTTATTCGTAATGTTAAAGACTTTCATTCGTTGTTTGCATGTAAGTAACGTCTATATTAAAATAATAAATATAAAGGGGCTCTGCAGCGCGGGTGAATACAGTGAGAGTACTTGGCGACGGTCGTCGGCGACAATCAAGTGACGCAACAGTTAAACTAGGAACAGCCCTCGACCACTTCCGCCCGCCCAACGCCGCGCCGCAGCCGCTCAAACTCGAGCAAACACTCGTCAATTGCCTTAGTGATGTTTATAAGAGGAGCAGGGAGCTATCGATATAATTTTTATTATATAATTTAAACAATATTTAACAAACAAAAAAGTCTAATTTTGAGTAAATGTAGCGATCTAAACGGGTGCGTTTTTAGCAGGAAATAAAGAAATCGAATAAAATACTCTAATTTTAATTCTGGTACTAAAAAGTATCATTACTCAATAATTCCACGATGTTTTATTTTATATGCTTAAGAATCATAGGTAATAAAACATTTCAGCATCCCGCGATATCGATGTCAGAAAAGTAAGCAAAAGAAACATCGACACCGGCCGCTAGCCCTATCGCCAGTCGGATGGTAACAGTTTGCAGAGCGGCTGATTGCTTTGATAATCGCCGCCTGAGACGTTACTAATGACGCAAGAACATTGTCTCGACAGCCCCCACAAGAACAGCCGCCTACTACAAGCTCTACAAGACACATTATTGGGACATTCCACTCAGTTATTTTAAACAAAGCTAACTTAGGCATCAAGTTTCTAAATAAATTAGCTTTTATTTGATTTTGCGGAGCTGGTTAATCTGAGATCCTTCCTTATCCGTTGTTCTGGTTAAAATGCTTTGTGCGAGTAATTCTAGCCGTTTTGTTGCAATACTGCGATAAAGTTCACTTTATTTTCACATGACGGAACTTATACTCGCTTCGTAATAAGGAAGAATCAAATATTGTTAAAATTGATATTCTTTTTTTTTTAATGTTTGCGCTTTCAAAATGGAATTGTTAATAATCAAGTGATTTGTTGATGAGATGTATTTTTATGACAGAGCCACCGCGAAATAAAATGTTTCACTGTTTTTAAATATCCTGTAATTATATTCCGCAACATTGAAAGTGCTAATAAATTTTAAATGGCCTAGTTAATAGAAACTTTTTGCTGTCTTATTTCTTATGAACATTGTATGGAAATCAGAAAGCGAATTCAATACATTTTATTCTGTATCCCAATGGAACTGCATAAAATAATGCACGGAATTGTGAATTTGACCACTGTCTAGTACTTACGTCCACACAATGCAAAATAAGTTGGCTATGAAGTTCAGTTGTGAAGCGGCGACAGTGTAAACTACTAGCTAAAACTACATTTGCCAACTCAGTAACACGAGCAATCGAAAAATAGAAAGTTCCACTGGCGGACTGGGATCGGGACTAACTGAGTAACTGGCATTCTTCACAAACTTTAGGTGAGACTTGCTTCTTCGTGAAATTTATTCAGTTCGGTTTGTTTACTCAATCCTATTGTTCCTAGAAAAAAACCTTCATTCCCCGTCTTGGATTTACTCTCGCTGTTAAATGACGCAGAAAAATTTATTCATAAAACTCATTGCCAGTTTATCTGTGGAAGTTCAGAATCTAGACTTACAGATTTAAATAAACTGTTCAGTCAACTGCGGAGACGAATTATCTCGGACCGAGTCCATAACCCATGTAGACTAAAACAATGAACTGCCGATATTTATTACATGATTGAAGAAGTGCCTAAGTGCTTTGCTTTTAGTAAACCCCAGGATTAATATGGTTATCGGTATTAATTTGTCATCTTTGTGTATGTTATGTACCTACCTATATATCATATACTATTCATATAGGTAATAAGGTCTACATACAAAACTTTGATTATAAATTGTTTATTTAAAGAGTCGTTAATCAGCATAATACATTTACTTTCACATATAACATGTTTAAAAATAATTGTAATTAGTTATTTAAATGTTCAAAAGCAAGTTCCAAAATATTATATATTAATGTTTTTAAAACTTCGTACCTAACATTTTAAATAATAATGGTATCGAATGTTAGTTCAGTAAATCTTTACTAAGCAAAAAGTTTACAACAAACAATCAAAATACAAACCAAGAAAGATTAAACATAAAATCAAATTCCAAGCAGTAAGCACTCGGCCGTCAATACAATATTTGAAACGTTCAATTTTGAAGCCGAAACAATATCTCCGAGTCGTTTAAAGCTGTATATTCGGAAGTGGCACTTAACGCAACAGAATAAACTGTTGGCGGGGAAGTGTAAACACGGAAATTCCATCCCGCAGACGGTTTACACGCCCGAGGTCATTCAAGTTTCATTACCAATAGCTCCAACCTCATAACTTATTCAGTTAGGGGCAGGTAACGTGCTTTAACATTCAATTTGCCAGCAGAAGAAACGTTATGGGCGTTGTAAACGTCGCGAGTGAGGCGATGCCACCACAATGACATTGTACGAACAGAGCTCGTTTGTTGATAACGAAGCGTAGTTGTTAGTGGAATGGAGCTTCGGAATAGTTTATATTCTGAATTGGTCTCCGTGTCTCATGCTCTGAAAATTGCGTCTCAAAATGAAGAGGGAAAATGATCGCTATCGTAGGTCTTCGATTTTTACAACTCGTTTCCAAATTACAGTAGTAGATGTTCCGTCATATAAAACCACGTAACCCCACGTTTCAGGTAAACAGAATGCTACTCCACCCAAATTCCGATCAACTTATTGGCAGTCGGTACACATTTATGGCGTACAATGTAACTACTATATAAACACACACCTTGAAGAGAGTTACGCCCACCCACAGCACTTAGGTAATAAAACCAAGAAAGTAGTTTTAAGGAAGCCCGCGACAGCCATTGCAGGCCCATATTACCCGCTACAAAACCCTCCTTATTACACGAGACAAACAAGTTATTCGTTTCAAATTGAAAACTTTCCACCCCACTAGCCATGTTGGGGCTGTGGCCCATAAATTCCCGCCAATTTTGTTTTATTTCGCGATGCAGGCACGGTAATAAAAGTAAGCTGGACGTGAGACAAAGCCTCTAGCCAGGATTACGCGGCCATCGCAATGGATCACTGCAGCCTGTGATATGGAGTCTAAACAACCACACCTGACTGACTGGACACGCCCACAGCCGGTGACCTTACGACATGAGAAAATGTAAATATCAAACGGCTTTATAATAACACCGACACCTTCATACTGAAAAAGGAATCCCTCTTAAAACACGTCACACTTTGAAAAACATATTCGTAAAACTATACTCCAAGTTTATGGCGAAATACATAAAAAATGTACCTTAACCTCGGCTCGACGAAATTTGGCTAGAGAAAACTCTTTTTTGTTCTAAACAAATAAAATCCTTACGTTCCAACCTTCGTGACGATATTAGAGTACTCTTTACGAACGAACACAGAAAAAATAGCTCGGAAATATTTCTGCTAACATTGATACTTTAAATTTGGAGTTACATCTGACATCGGTAGTCAGGTGTATAGTTCTGGAGCTTTCCCAATCTCATCTTTTCTTCTTGGCAACGCACCGAGAGGCCGCATGTGTGATCTTAACTCCATGCTCATTGTTCCGTTCTTTCCTATATGAAACGTGTCGAGTAAGCACTTAAACCAGATAGGTACACAAACATTTTTGTACTTTATTTTAAAAACATTTATTTTATTCTCCTCGACGGGATCGAAGGTTATTCTGAAGCACTATCTAACAGTCGTTCTTCTGTCTGGCGAAAACAACTCCAATAAAAAACTACAAAGTTTTATAAGGCTACAAATACCGCAGCCTTAATGAAGTGTGTCCGTCCGTACCACAAGCTGCGCTTTAAGAAGTGCCAGGTGAAAGCAAGCTCTTTTTATAGCGACTAAAATAAAATCGCCACGCGTGAGTAAGGAGAGGTCCTGCCCAATGGATGCAACCACAACAATGACAACACAAACACAAATATATTCTTTAACACTAAGCACTAAAGTCCAAATTTACTTTGTGCCTCGACTCTCTGTGAACAAAACAATTCCTGGTTTACGGATAGGATTGCAAACAGTTGCTGTGTCCAACGGTTATGATCCGTCGTTTCAGCAACACGCCAAATTTGGTCCCGTCATAAAAATAAAAAGTAAAGTAGTCTGGATAACACATGCTCTGAAGATTATCTATACAACACACAGTGCCAGGTCTTGAATAATTCAAGTTACGATGCTGCAGAAAAATGAAATAGAACTATGGTATGCTGTATACTGTATATATCCGTAGTAAATAACATACTCCCGCAGGAAACCAATATGGTCTACAAAACAACACGTAAAACAATAAACCCTCAAATAGTTAATGTGCCAAGTAGCAGTGTGTTAGCCAATTAATTTTTGCTGAGACCTCGGTTTATGTTTTCCCGGATAAATAAGGAGATTTAGCGGCGACGCCCGGAGCCGCCTCATAAAATAGCTGGCTTGTAACCGGCCGTGACCAGTCCCCTAACTAACTATTCTCGATAATGCTACAATAAGTTAGCTTTCAGTGCACTGCAACTAAATAAAAACTAATAGTCTCTTTATTTTTGTAACTCCATGATTAAATATAGAACAATGAAAATAAAATTCTAGTGAAATATACAATTGATACCTAACTGAATATCCAATATTTTCATACATGTGCATAAAACTTTTTCAATATAAATATCATAAACAAAGTTACGACTCACGGTACATTTGATGGTGCATGAAATTGCACCGTTCATACAAGAGTCATTCGAATGCATTTTATTTTCAGGGAGTAGACGAGGAGGCCGGGCGATGACTAAATAATGACCAGGATAACGCAGTTTTATTGCCGCCTCCGTGTTGCGAATATATAAATGAACCCTCGAGGGAGTGTTAAAGACGCCGCCAAAGAACTCCTGTCGAAACAAGTCGGGCTCAGAGAAATGGCGCCGTAAACCACCCCATCCGCTGAGACGTCATTTTGCTCTTTGTACGAAACTGCTCTTTGGAACACAAAAAAAATA
Organism: Trichoplusia ni; assembly: GCF_003590095.1. NCBI lineage: Eukaryota > Metazoa > Arthropoda > Insecta > Lepidoptera > Noctuidae > Trichoplusia > Trichoplusia ni. The sequence continues at coordinate 6,258,587 of NC_039492.1, forward strand.
ATAAGAATTGTATATTTGTACCAACGAGCCAATTTTTAGCAACAATCGGTGTTATTAGCCGGGCCATTGTCGCCGAGTATTAAGTTACCTTCCGGTAACAATTTTCAAACTACGTCCTGATGTACATCCACTCGACGATATGAAACGGATTAAATTTAATTTCAGATACTAATTTAATTTTTTTTCAGATACTTTGGAGGTTCACATTTGAAAAAGGAAATATTTTTTTATGTTTCTTAAACGGTAGCACTTCAACGAGAGCTTACGGTAACAGTGGAAGTTGTGATGAATGTTAATAATAAATAAAAGCCGACAGACAGCATTAATTAGGTATAATTGTGCCGGAAACAAGCGGAGCTGCACTACTAGCTAGTCAAGAATACAAGAAAACAAACGACGAGTCAGCGCGAAAATTAGTTTATTTTATGTATTTAATTATGCCAGTTTTGCTCACGGCTCCAGTTCAAATTGTGATTTCACGGTGTTAAAATATTAAAACTTTAATTGTATTCCGGCGCCCGACTCCATAGCCGTAAAGAAGCCGGCGAGGCGCTCCGTTGATACACTATTAATGCAATTGTTCGAAAACAGCGCGAGGCAATAAAATTTAGCCTTCAGGTAGAATATTCCGCCCCACTTCGCAGCCGTAGCCATAATTTTTCGCATTGCGGATTTCAGGTAAATGTATTTCATTACTTCATTTTACTTTTACGACTAATGAGGTTATTTTAAGATTTGTTTTTCGTAGATTTTAAATTGGACATAATAAAAATAATACAAACGTATTTTGTTTGAATTTATTTAGTTTCTACATTTTTTTTTAATCCGCCTTGTTCTTTTCTCTTGCCTAAGTTTTTACTATATATTATAAATTTCGCAAATGATTTTATTGCTTCAAATGAGTCTACAAAGAGTTTGTTTCATATCATCAAAAAAAAATGTGAACCAAAATAGCCCTGATAAAAACTATTTATAGTTTTATTCATTTATATTTCGTTTAGTCCAGCCATCCTGACGGTCACGTCCTTTACCGGTATAATACACCTATAGAAAAGTTGTCTGCAGGGTACGTTAATTTTGTTAATAACTTTAAGTTTTAATGCAGATATTTATTACGTGCATGCAAAGCTACTGGCATGTTGCAGGTACTATAAAGCTATTAAAAACACTATTACCCTGTTGAAATACGATTAGCAATGAACTGCACCATGTTCTCTTGCCGTGTATAGTTTATAACACAAATATATGGTAGGTTTTCACAATTATTTTTAAAAACCAATGAATACTTATTTTATGTAGTGAAGCAAATTCGTTGAAATAAATCTGAATAAAACACATAACATAGCGGTAAATGAGTTCATTATTTACCTAAATTCTAAATACTAAAATTTTCAACCCTTTTGATGGCGACAAATACCGCAAATAATGATGCGTGTAGAGTGCATTTAATATCTAATATTAATTTCAGGTATTTCAATGTCCAACATTCTCGTTAACCATCACGACCAAAATATTCAGCAAAATATAACGAATATTTGGTTGAATATACAAACGAAATTAAATTTATAATAGTGTCCGAGAATTTGGTAAATCTCCCTCTAAAATCCAGTGGTACCAACTCATTCGGTATTTGGCTATCAATACCGATAACCAAACGATACCCACGCATGCTTGTCTAAACGTAAAAATATTTTGTCCATTTAGAATATGTTTTCCCACCGAAACCTGTTTTTATTTTGACTGTAGATTTATTTTTTTCGCTTTTATGACAAAATAACTGTGGTGTAACACTGAAGGTAGATTCTGTTTTGTATGAGAAAATTAATGTAGATTATAAAAATTCAAAAGAAATTACTGAATAAGGTAATCGTAAATCGAAACGTTTAGCTTAGATACCAAAAAACAGTCTTTATGTCGGGTATTCGTAGAAATTTATACTGGAGTGTAACATTTGGAAGTGTGAAGTCATTTTAAATCCTGCTCTAAGTCAGTGGTACCTCAAAGATCGTAATATAAAGGATAACCATTAACGTCACCTCGTGAAAGTGTGTCGGCTGACGTTATCAGCCGGCGAAAGATATTTAATGTCACTTTCAGACAGTTTTAAAGCCACTGCAAACGGCCATTCCGAAATTGCAGTTCTAATTAATTTGAGTTTACCATAACTTTACTATTTTTGGTACGAATTCTGTTCATATCAAGAATTTCGTGTGTGAAATTTATATAGTATGAAACTTATGACTTAGGCAATTAAATTTATTAAATTGAATTATTATACCAATTTCATAAAACAATTGCGGTGTGTTATTGAATTTTATTTATTTCCAAATAAAATAGACATAATAATGAAAATAATACATTTATTCTAAATTTGTAATTAATTTAACATTTACATTATTCACTTTACATCGGACGATATACTTTTATTTATTGATACAATAATACTTATTTACAAAAGGGATAACACTAAATAACACTGTAACAATATACGTCCCATAAAATAATGACTGAAATTACCATAATAACATAAAGTATAATACATTTTCGAATAACGTTTTATCACATTTCTCGTACATATCGTAAAATTTCTATTGCGATGTTTTATCTATATCTTATATCCTGAAGAGTTCTGCTCGCATAATGCTGTTTTCAATAAATCTTAAGTAACCATTTTAGAACTTTTATTTATCTAGCCGTAACATATTTCTTTGGATGTATCGCCTTACTATAACATAAAATTTTATTCATGTACTCTGACTTTGAATTAATTCTTTAGTAACTTTAGTTCAATTATTAATCGAAGAAACAACAAATTAAAACTTTAGTAGATAAGTAACAATAATTAAGTAGCAAATTCATGTTGATTTAATTCGTTATTCCGAGTACAAGAATTCAATGGTATACGCATCAGTCAATCAGAACATTCATATATTTCCTTCCTAAACTTCTGATAATATTATAGTAACTACATAAATATTTGTTCATATATCATTGAGCAACGCTTGCTTTAAAACACACACAGATAGTGCCGTGTCGGAGAGTTAGTACCAGTAGTGAGAGAAGCTGTCTGGTCACTCGCAGTACCAAGTGGTCCGTCGCACTTTCTTATCTCCGAACCTCTTGACTTCCCCTGGCACTCCTCGCAATGAATTATCTGGAAACAATGAAATGGATCTTCAATGGATGTCTTTATTTAGTTTGGAGAGGAACACACAGTGTACTGAAATAAAAAGTGAATTCAGAACCAACCACCAAGAGATAGTGAACCATATCCGAAGTAATCAACTAATAACATTCTCTTCAACGAACAAAGTAGGTACATTATAGTAAAGCCAAGTGAAGTAATATGTCAGTTTTATTTCAGCAGTTAGCCCTAAGATGGCGGGCCCTAAGCTCTTTACTAGAGCTCTTTGAGGCCTATAATTAATTGGAATCGATAGCTTAGCCCGTGTAATATTTCAAGAGTTTGGGATGTTTCGGCGATAGTTTCAAAGAAATGGAGTTGGGATCGATATGACCTAAGTCACCTAAGTGCGACGTTGGCTGTGAGATTACAAGTCAACTTTGAGGGATGGAATCATAAATTTGTATTGACAGTGATTTCAACTTTGAGAGCATCGATCAAGAACTTTTTAGATTCGGTCTGTCTTAACAAAACTCTTTATGTAAGTCTTATTTGTGAATTTGTTTAGTAGTCATAGTGTTTAGTGAAGCTTCATAATTTATCGCTATTGGAAGAAACTAGCTTTCCCTTACCATTAAGAGGAAGTGACTAGTATTTAAGAGAAATGGCCAAAGTAGACTACCGTTAAAATGTAGTCATTAATTTTTTTGTGCTCTTTTGTGAAAGTCCAAAAAAGTACTATTCAAAATTACCAAGGTTTCTAATTGATTGAATTCAATCGGCAGCAAATTAAATTAGTAACTGCCAATTCGGATGTGCCAATTTTTAGTTAAATTGCCGTATACGAATTAGCTCTGGCTTTTAATTACATTAGAGTTCAATGTTAGCTAGCGTGTATAATGGGAAGGAAAAAGCATTTTTGGACCTATAAAATGAAAAGTACTGGACATATTATGATAGTTTTTAAACTTCTCGGTCAGGCCACACAAGTGAAGGTGAAGAAAACGAAAGCTGAACAGAAGCAAGGTGTGATGTTTGGAAGCGTGCCTAAAATGTACTGACCTACAAAGCTATTCATTGGTGCAACTTCACGACAACGAAACCATCTAACGGACCTGGAGCAGAGATGTTACTGTGTGAATCGTGAAAACAAGCATTAATAACAGGAATTATTTACAACAGGGTATTTGACTAAATCTGATAATATAAATCTGTTGAATCCTTTGGACAAATTTCCAAAAAGTATAGTACATGTATTCTTCATTTTATGACATCATTAAAAAATAAGGAAGATTTAAAGCACTTAAGATGATGTAATGTATGTTAGTAGGGGCTAGTAACATCACTTCCTAGTAAAAAGCGTACTGGTAAATGACGTCACACGAGAATTTAAACAGTCGACTTCATTTTTTTTTTACAAGAGTTTTAGGAAATCTGCCTAACGAACTAAACAGTTTTTTTTTGTCAAATACCTTTACAAGCTTTATACATGGAAAATGCTTTAATTTTTAATCCGCAAACCAAAAAACGCTCATTTTTACGTTGTCGCTATATCTTTTTCCTTTTGCAATGAGAACAGATACTTCAGATGCACAAACTCTCAAACCAGGAGCAATTATGTGCAGGTCAGTCAAGTATTGTTCTGCAGATGTCAAGCTTACAGCGGAACGCTCGCCAAGTCACAATCCCAATTAAATGTCATTTTTGAACAATCTAGTGCCATTACATTCGCTTGCGACAAATTTGGTGTCATTTTTTGGGATGTTTTAATAATGTTTCGGTTATACAATGTTTAAGTGAAAGCAGGAATAAGCATTTTTGTGATTTAATAGTTAATTGATATAAGGTTTCTTATGAAAACCAAGAGATCCTTAATAAACATAAGGAACTGTTTTAACTGGGAATTAAAATGTCATACAAGCCTACGTAGTTCCAACTGCTGGTCACAGGCCTCTTCCCGAAAAAAGAACTTGGGATTATAGATTCCAATACTAAGAATTCAGGTTTTCTTGGAAATCAAAAATGCTTGAAATCAATTCACTCAAAAACTCTTGTAAATATTTGCACCGTTTGTTGAGTACAATTTCCAAAACTAACGTGCAGATGTGGATGTAAATTCTAGCAATCAACAGAAATGTTTTCGAAGATTGATAAATAAATATTAGATATAGTACGTTCCCCTCTTCCCGTAGGTGTCGTAAAGGGTCACCGAGGGCTCATACAAGACGTACCCCCTCGCCTGCGCTAATAACAACATACGATCGCCGATCCGTTTGCTAAGCTATTGATTACTCTCTCATTACCTTACGACCCTTCATTCCGAGTCTTAGTGGCCACGCGTAACTATAAATTGGTTTCGGTTTTATTTTATAGCAATTACTTTGTTTCTTTTTTTTCATTTTTCTTAAACATAGAAGGACAAGTATTAAACCTTTGTGTTAACTTGAAGTCCAGTTCGATACATCAATGTTAGTGGCTTAAATCAAAGATTGACTTCGAATACTTCGTAATTATCTTGTGCTTTCTACAAAGAGTCACTTCTATTTTAAGTTTTTTCATATACGCGTAACTGTGTTATTATCCAAGTCCCTCACTTGCGACGAGAAAACTTCAATTACAAAGAAATAACAATAAAAAACTGTATACTACAGCACGTGGCGCATATAAGACCTTTAAGTACATATTCAAGGCATTACCACGAGAGGTTTCATCTAAGTAAGGAGTTTTATAACATATCCTTACACTGTATGGAATTATACGTGAGTGCTTAGTAATTGTACTTGTAGTAAATGTATGAGACATGACACGTTGCGGTGCAAACCAGTTATCTGTATTGGGTACACTCATCGACTTCGTAGCATCAAGTTCGATGTGCGAAACTCCTTATCGTAACAAAGACATGACTATAGTTTTAAAATATTAACAGACAGACGGAGTGACAGCTCAATGTTATTTATTTAGATCTCAAGGTTGGTTATTTGAAGAATATAGATTTGTATTTTTATCACTTTTATAATAATCGAGTTGAAATTGCAAAATAGTAACGAATGACTTTTAAATTTCTTGTACACGTGGATTTTTGTATGTGACGTATATTAATTATTTAACAAAGGAAGTGTGATAATTTGTTAAGTATAAACCTAAGAGTGTTAACAAAGAAATTCAGCTGCAGTTGCATCTGCATCCTGTTTCAAGAGAATTAAATCCTTGCGTGTGGGCTTAACCAACATTTAAGTCACATGCACAAAGACACTCAGAACAAGCGATTGTAAAACACAAAAAGACTTGTCCTACGCGGGGATCGAACTATGTATACCACTTGGTTATCCGTACATCTTATTGATAAATGAATATTGTGTTAGAATTAAATGTTTCCTTACATTTGTCATCATTTCTCTCGGACTCTGTCGATTCTTCACTGTTCATGGAAACCATCGATATCCTCTTGTTTCTCTGCTGCTGAAGGAGTTCTGTAAACGATTATAAATGTATTTGTTAATAAAAAATGGAACACACTTTAGTTATGACATATTTGATGTAAAAAATAACCTCTCACATTATATTAATTTCTTTGATAATCAATCACATTGTACAAATAAAAGATTATTTATTAACAATTAAAATGACAAATATGCGCAATTAATTAATACGTATAAAAGCATAATTAACTAGTGGGACTTTCTTCATCTTTAACTCTTTTATAAAAACTCAAGTATCGAAATATAAAATGATTTAAAACAGTTGCCTTCATTATTTCAAATGATAGCAGATCAAACAAAACGAATGAATCAAACACCGCTTTATTTGTCACAGTGAGATGAAACATTTGAATTCGTAACATCATTTACAAAAGGTTGTGATCGCTTAACTTCCTCTAAAGGGGCATTAACGACATCGCATCTGTCAAAACGTAACTGAATCGGTTGTCGACGTTTAAATAATTACCTAAGAACAAGAACTTATTTATAACTTTTCCTCTCCAAGACCTTGGTTCAGCAATCAGGTAAAAATAAATATTGATAACGTTGGATGAAGGTCGGTACAAAATGTTTGAAGCAATACCTATTGTGGCATGTTCTACGTATTATACACGTATATCTCCTGACCGCAAGCATTGTAGATTACCCGTCGATGGCATATCTCAGATAATTTATTGGTAGATATGTCATGAATTTCTAAATTGTATGTACGTTCGATTTATCACTTTAACGACTTATACTATCTCCAGTCTCGTATGATTAATAATTTAGTCATTATCAAAGTATTTTGTATAGAAAACTGTTGGGCAAAGGTAATTTAAGGTGCATATTACCGTGCACTTATTAAGTCTTATAAAGATAGGAACTTTTTAATATATTCTTTTGTTTCTAAAGATTTTTTGGAATACAAAAAAAATATCTACTTTTACGGGGCCGTACTTTTTATATTTAACTACTCGATTGAAAACTGCAAATCGTATATAAAACGGTGGAGCTAAGAGACGTTGATTCCCTAAATTATATACACAGGAACTTACCAAATACGGTCATAGAATGTCAAACAAACTGACGTGAGCTGTTCCGTGCGTTGGCCCGGACCAACACATACAGATAAAGTCGACCAGGACTGGCTAAGTAAGGCTTACGACGCAAATACCTTTAGCGCAGTTCAAATAACTACATTTACCTAGCTTGACAAAATGTTAAAGAAAAGGAAATTATTTATACCCAAAAAAACTTCTTCTATTTTTCTGTAACATTCTAGTCTTCAGGGTCAAACCTTAGGCAACCTTTGGACAACATACCATCCAATTATTACGACACATTTGATCAAAGACCCAATAGTAACGCAATGGAGTATCAATATAATTATAATTATATTTCAGAAGTGCTATGTTCTATCGCTATATCAGTCCAGTCGCACCTGCCTTCAGCGTTTCTGATAACAAGTCAGATAATATACACATTCCGCGAATTCGTTCATAGCCCATTTACTATAACGATTTCTGTTGTATGACAATTGACAATGCCACAACATTTCATACATACATCATACAAGAGTAAGCCTAAGTTAAGCGTTTGTGACGAAATGGAAACATTTATCCTCTCTACCAATGCTAGCAATCTTAATGTATTGGATATAGATTAGTTATCATGTACTAATGTCTGATATATTGTTGTTAAATGATAGAACGTTAAAAAACCTCCCACTTAGCTTATCTATATTTCAAACATTTTTTTTAATTTTGCACCCTATATTTCTATGACATACAAAATACGAAACTATTTGACGCAAAATTCAAAAAGACCTACCAAATAAACATCGTACAATATAGACATAGGCGCAATCAAACTGTAAACGGCCACAAAACTTCACCAGGGATCCGATACAAACTGTTAGACCCGACGATATTGTTGTTAAACCAAAATTCAATAATGGCGGACATCGGCCGGTAGCGGCGGCTCAAACTACGCTATCATACAATAAACTCCACTGTTCAACAATAATAGAACTTGATCGAACACCCGTCATCTTTGTCGCTACCTCAGATAACGTCCACATAATGACGCAAAATGAACTTCCACAAATCGACGATGAAATGCCACTGTCTCGGCCGGGCGACACGCATGATTCGCATATATATTAAGTGGACTAAAGATATTAGAGACAATAGTATTTTTGAATAGACAAAAGACTATTGTATATTTAAGGAAATAGCTTTGTCGCTAAATAGCTTCAAGCAACAAAGAAACGCGTTACTAGAAAGATTTAAACACCATTTCACGCTTATCGGCGTAATCTCACCGAGAATTGTGGCATTGTAACGGCGAGAGTTCAAAACGATCGTACTTTCGTCGAGGCATTCCCTTGTGATACTCCTATCTAATTATCCGTAAGGAAAGGTTGTTTCACTTAGATAATACAGTCGTTCCTCAAAGAGGAATAAAGAATACCAAGATAAAAATCGTAGCAACGTGTGAAACGTGTTGTTAACTGACGATCCGACACTTAAATTTGTTTTGCGCAAACCAGCAAACAGAACGATCGTTGCATATTCGTTTGCATTTACAAAACAAAAGTGGCGTCAAAGAAAAACGTCGAGTTCCTGCCGTTCCCACAGACGAGAGGCACTGCACTGTCTGCACTGCACATGCAACTTGCCGGCGAGTGTCCAATAAAAAACTGTGTCGTCGACCCCGCGTGCGTCATCCGTGATACTGAGCCCCGCTCCTTCCGTCACGTATTATTCAGGGAGCAGATGACGATCAATTAAAAAGTTTGTTCGCATTAACTATGAGGGAATTAGTTTGGCCCAGCGTGCGTGCCACATGGACTCAATGAATATCTTTGTGAGAAATGGGCCTGGAGTTAATGTTTTCTTACTTATCTAAATGCTACCAGTGAATCGTGACACGAAACGTATAATCAACCCATTCAAGATGCGATAGCATTAGTACCAATTGACGTTACATTAATAATAATGATGAGGAATCAAGCGGTAGAAGGGCTATGTTTATAAATGAGCTGGGTTACCGAACTAATAAAACTTAAGTTTCATCGAGTATCATTTTACGTTTGTTTTATGACTCGTAAATAGATAGAAATACAGCCAAGCCCCGAGGGAGTGTTCCAATACACACATTATAATGTTACACTTACATACGCAATGTTTGAAAGATGACATAATTCAATGGAGTTGTGTCGGCAACGCTTTGTCACACCCTGCTGCGTTGCATAACGTAGACGCTACACTCATCTTTGCAATTGTTTACTATTGAACGTGTTTTGTTTTCGCGACCAACGTCTATAATTTACAAGGCTGAAGTATGGAGACATGTACGAATATTTACGAGTGGTCGTAAACACATCATGGGAAAACTGTATGTACTAAACTATGTCAGAAGTTTAGTTTTATACCAAACAATATATTGTAATGAGAACACAAATAATTTTGAATGTTATTTACTCGTCACACAATACTATGCGCTTAAAATTGCATCATTAGTCACTGCATTGTTTCAACGCGGTGCCCTTATCAACGTAGTGTGATATTGATGTTTGCGTATCGCAGCTAATCGTTAAACAACATCTACATTTTAACCAAGCCTGATAAATTACCAAAACAATGCCACGTTATCTAGATTGGTGAAATAATATTTTACTCATCAATATGCTGGTCTAATATTTAAGTGTTGAAGTAAGTTGTACGAGGAGTATTCGAGGTCCCGAAGCCTTTATAAACAAGCTATTAATAAGTACATAAATATATATATAGATATAACATATTTCATGCCATTGGTCTGTGAATCACGGCTTCTTATCAAGTGACATTTTACAAGCGTTTACGTCAATAAATAACCTCAAAAATCCTTATTTTTATCAGGATTGCCTGACTAGTTTCGGACCCATTAGAGTAATTGAACATGGTGAGGTCGCAAGTCGATCTGGTCCGGTTAGGTCCTAAAATAGTCGGGCAATCCGATAAATACACTTGACTAAACCATTGCATAATAATAATGAATCATCCTGACCATAGTTACTATAATAGAAACCTCCCGTTAACTTGAATCTTACCTTTCTTCTGCATGGCTTGTTCCCATAGCAACGAGGTGATGTCCTCGACCCAGGCGTGCCTCACCGTGGGCTCGTACGTCTCCAACTTGTAAGACTTGAGGTTCCTCTTCTTGTACCATATCGTGAACTTGTGTTGGTCGTGCTCCTTCGCCGTTATCCCCAAATCGTCGACCGATATGTGGTCCTTGTAAACAAAACACTCTATCCTCGGTTGCTGAAATGTGAAATATGATTTCATTGATTTTTGGTTCGTATAAATGTAATTGAACTGTCTTATTAGTCACATATGTAAATTTTCATTGTTTGACTACTATGGCTACAAGTAGTGTGGGCGCCAAAATTTAAGTCCAGGATTGAATCAATTAATGTAAATTAATAAAAAAGAACGATTTGCTGTTTTCTAACAAAGGCAATGACTATAACTAAACAGACAAGTCGTTAGTCAATTGAAATTCTTATATTTTTACATTGTGAGCGTAACGATAATTATAGTTGCTACTCTCCGTTTTTGTCGATTAGAACTAACCACTATGTAATCCGAAAGATCAATAATGCATGATTGACTTCCATAGTGACATTAATGGCTATACACATAGCTGGTGTACAATGGATCTCCCACAGTATTACGTATTTCCTGTGCCGTCAAACAGCTGAAATCGACGATGCGTGGATAATTAGTCGTTCCGTAGCATTGGCAAGGTCATTTAACTCTCGCCACAACAGTTGCCATTGTGTACAATCTACATCGTGATTACGAAAATATCTTCACAAATTGTTTTTACGAATTTATCAATATTTGATTGAACTTTGTCTTTAAACATGTGTGTGACATTAAAATATTTTACTATAGAAAATGTTCACTACTGTACAATCTAAGTAATAATGTTTTTTATACATTTCTTTGGTAACTCAACAACTTAATACAAATTAGTAGTAAAACTATGAAGCTGCACTGAAATGAGAATGATGGAATACAGATAATACCGACGACGCCAGTGCGTCGCGTCACCGTAATAAACACTCCGTAATGTCCGACGCACAATATCTCATTATGATGCAAGTTATAGCAGCGACCGATCTCAAATTAAACATACAAATAATGCTATAATTACTTAACAAGATGAATGAGTGATTGTGAGTGTAACCTCTTTAGTTCCTGAATGAAAGTTCACTGCTTCAGAGAGTATTTGGCGAGTCATCTTCCTTTGAAACGTCAACCCTTGACTGATTTCTAAACAGGCTCAAAGGCATTTGAGAAGTTAGAGTATTGAATAAAGTAGATAAGTATTTGATTATTTTTAGCCTTACTAGTTTTTTGTTCTTGTTTGGTGTTAATTTTTGCGGCGTGTTTTTTATTATTATGACTGACTGGTGTGACTGGGAAGACCTCTTGTAATTGATAAGCTTGTTAAAAATGTAATTTCATAACACTTATCTACTTAATAATTATTTTTACTTGTTATGAGGAAAACGGAAAATTAAAATTCCTTTTTTATCTACACTACAGTTGGAAGTATAAGGAAATTCTAGGAATTAGATATTATATACTTTTAATAAAACTTTCCTACATGGCAACATACTTTTGGCACATCAACACATGGGTAGCTGAGTAAAACTATTTTATCAAACTCTCTACAAATCGTGTACTTGGATTAAAATAAACCGACTTACGAATCAGATATGTCCGTCTTTATCATGAATGATAATGAATGAAAATCATTCTCGTATTATTTCATTTTTTTCATATCCGTATATCAACATTAGTCAGTCTCAAAGATAGGGATATTCCCCTAAAATCAGAGTACTGTTAAGCAATAAAATGTCCCAACTGATACAAAATTACCATTAACTTCGTCATGAAATAGCTACCCTTATCGCATCGGATACAGTAGGTACAGACTGGTGTAATTATAATAATTTTATTGTTACATTGATAAATTGTGAATCATTAAAAATGAGTCATGCCAATATTGTTTATGCCTAAGTACGGTTATCATGGAGTTATCTAAAAATATGGTAATTTACAGGTCCAAAGTTCAATAGATATTTGTGAGAATATAATCAATAATCGGTATATCTTGATCCTCTAGTTATGTGACTCAATGTTGGTTTAATAGGTGTTACATTTCTTTGCATATATCTACACCGGATATGCGTACAAGATGATAATAATAATAATGTTCAGCACGATTTTTAGCGTCCAGGTGCGCGGGGTATTATAGAGCACTAGCGTTTTCGGCAACATAGGTGTACTTTCTGTTCCTGTACTCTCATAGACAGATGAAACAACAATAGGACACGACCGGCCGAGAGAGCAGGCGCAGGACCCATATTTAAACATGCCTTCCAAAAGACAGAAGCTGTGATTTACTTCTGAAATGCTCTTAACTTTCAAGAAGCCGGTTCGTACATTGGGATGGAACTAGACGCCTTTGCCTTGGTCTTACAACTAGACAATCACAGCTTCAACACAAGATAAATCTGTCATGTAATCCGCAAGCCAGAGTGAGCTGGCACTCGGCGAGACAAAGAACAAAAACGGGTCAGTTTCAAATATCTTTATACTTTGATCCAGCCAGTCACAACGCATCGATATGCAATTCAATTCCCAATCAAAACATCAATAATATTGTTTGTCAAAGAGGTCAATAATTATGGCAAAAGTGGTTTAACCTACTTAGACTCACAATTACTGACAACCTTGTATCATATACAATCGTTTGAATACTAACAAAATGATACATTCTAATATAATTGAAATGAAACTCCTTTGATTTATTGATTAAATAAGACGTAATTGAGGTTCGCATCGAAGACTTTGTTCGTTATTCGTATTGGCAAATTTAGGTATTATTTCAAAATAGGTCAAGAACGATTAGGTCAGTTACGCGAAATATCCGATTAAACAAGCAAAGATATTACTAATTAAATATCAAATAACAACACTCAACATTAAATATTTGGCAAGTTGCGATAACGACTGCTTACGTAATCGAACACACACAAATTATACCTACTGTAATAAATGCAATTTCATTCGCAAACTTTTCTTTTAATGGTATAAAAAGCAATCATTACCTATTTCATTTTGAAACTGTTGTTTTGAAACAAAGTTCTGCGACGGAGGTGGGGCGACAGTCGATTGTTTCAAACGAAATCCGAGCGTTAAAAAGTGTTATTCACGAGTCGTAACCTATAAACCTGTTTAAAGTACCTATTTCACTATTTCTATTTTAATGATTGAATGAATAATTTTCTACGTACGACAGGAAATTGTAACTGTCGCGTCATCCATTGTGTACACACTCAAATATTAACATTGTTATCGCAGACTATGTTTATAAGTACAAATATTTAGACTATTTAATGTTTTTCTTGATAATTATTACACAAGGATAAACTAACAAGTAATGTGTAAGCTAATACTGTTATCGAATACTTTATTTCCTTTATAAAAAGTATTATGATGTCAATCAAAATGTTTACTGTTTTCAAATTCACAATACTTGCGAAGTTTACATCGTTTTGTCGATCAATTTCGTCTGGCGCCTTTTCTAGTGAAGACAGACGATGGAAACCGACATTGTATAATCAATTAGCACTTAATTACTTAACTCACCACCAGCTCATTGGTTAACTTGTATTAATTGATTCCTTTTAGAGCAATTTTAATGTTGTCATATTTACATAATCTCCCAAGATTTGCTTTTACAATTAATTTTACCATTTATTTTAGTAGTACAATACGGGTATCGTTTAAATATATGTCTGGATTCATTTCGTTAATTTGTATTCGTTATTGACTAAGTAACAATAGATCTTAATGCGTTTCATTTTAAGTCGTTATTTTGTATTCGATTCCATTAAAAATTAGTTAATCGATGACAAGTAAAACTAAATCAAGAAACTATATATAAGGAGGTTAATGATTGTCCATCCTTTATCGAAAAGTTAATTTACATCTAAGTCAATACACTAAATGATAACTTGAATTATTTCTTGAAAACAATATTGAATAAAATACGGAAGTACCTGGTCCTAATACATCCCATTAGCAGATGAACTTGTTTGACAGTAAACAATGAATGAAACTTAAACCCAAAAAGTGTAATTTTAGAGGAGTATTGTGATGAAAATAATTCAAATTTTTAAAAACAAATGCACACACAGTATACTGACCTTTCTGTACACAATGGTGATGAGTACGAGCTTGTCGAAGAGGAATATCCTCATTAGCTGTCTGCGGCGGCGCGCCGTGTCCATCGCATAGAACTCGTTTTGGCGTAACAACCGGCCTTGGTTCAGCAAGTTCAAATATAGCTGGAAACAGTGACGATCAATAGTGTCGCGAATAAAATTAAAGCCTTTGCCGTACACAGAAATAGATTTGCGATGAAACCTGTCCACGTGTAACGGCTAACGTAACTGGAATTTATATTTCCGGACAGAAATACTGGTTTGGATAATGTTTTCGTACTTTCGATTTATTAATAATACTCTCAGTTCGTTTGGATGTAGAGTCGTGTTTTCAGTAAAAGAAAATTGAATTAATTACTTAAACAAGTTTCTTAAATCTTGCGTAAGTTAGGCGGATTTTCAATTGAGACTGAATTTCACCATCAACTGTTCAACTGTTTGTTAAATTAACAGTTCTGTAACACAGTCAGTTGATTTTTCTATACACAGTGACATCCTAAAATATCTAAATAAAGCCAAAAACATGACTAAAGCATCTTGTTCCGCTTGTGTCGTTAATGTTTTTCAGTGTCATTTGACTGATAAGATTACAATTGGCAAAAATGATAAGCGTTCGTAATCCTGAACGTTGTGCAAGCGCCTTATTATGTGTATAGGTACGTTCAGTAGTTGGCAAATCGTCTCAAACCGATCTATAACAATTTCAAGTCCCAATGTTTTCCAAACAAACGTATTAATTTCACTCACCGGACAGTCGGTGATATTCTCCAGCGCCATTATTTCGTCGACCGCTGTTAATACACACTCAATCATAGTTTTGGCCAACTTCAAACTTTCCAATGGAGTCTCGTCGTTATCCGAGGACTCTCCGTTGCTGCCGCCAGTCTCGTCGCTGTCCACACTTAGTTTTGATATCCTCGAATCGGACTCGCACCTTTCATTTTCATAACTAGTGTAAGTTTTAACTAAATCTGCCAAAAACAGTTTGTATCTCGGTATCCTCTGAACTGGCTCGAGAAGGTAACTTGATAGATCTAATCGATCACCTAATTCTAATTGGATTTCCTGGAAAAGAAAATTTTACCATAAATCAATTGGAAATCGATTGATTGATGCCTATAAACGGTTGCGGTTGAATTACATTTAGTCAATACAGACAATTTTGTAGCCTTTCACCGGCTTTCATGTGTAATTTGGGTCAAATGATATGTGATCACGATGGAGGTGCGGGATAACTGGAGCAGAATTTCATCCGAACAAGTAGACTGAGAAGGTTCGCGGAAGGGAAATGGCGCGCGACAATTATAATAATAAAATACAAACTTTCACTCTACTTAGAAGATTGTCGCAACGTTTAGCTATAATTTAGTAGGTAGAACTTTAAATATGGAACTTCATATTTAAAATATTGTAGAGAGCCAGAACGCTTAAAAGTCGCACATTGCGCGGAGATTATTACATTCATTTGTATAATTAATGACCGTTTATACGTAACGGAATGTTATTTTTGAAGTCGTGGTCGAGCAATGCCTATGAATGTGCAAATGTAACGGTAGCACCAACAGTTAGGTTGCTTAACAGCATTCGCCATTCAGCTCACCGTAAACTTACAGAAATGAGGAAATTACGCCGGACGACCAGGGGCCGTCGCGATGCATGCATGCGGCCAACCGATAATGCGCCAATCAATCTATTTTGTACGGTAACTTAAGCACTCCATTTACAAGATGGGGATAGCTAATGTTAGCATTAAAAATGCAATGATAAATGCCTCTACTACTCTACATTGAACTCATTGTGACAACTGTTGTGATTTTATTATTGTACTAAATGAGTGGGATGAAGCAGTATTTTTTAGAAACTGGGAATTCCCATGGTTATCGAATCAGTAAAGGATGCGTGCAAAAATAACCTAACCACTACGATAACGGCGTATAATTTTTGAGGCAAAAAAAATAAAGTTGCATGACTTTTTTTTGCCTCAAAAATATCTTTGAATACCATAATGGTCTGCTGTCAAGGTGACTTTCACCTTTTTGTTAAAATTTTATGTTGTAGAAAATTGTTAGTAATAAACTAGGCTTACCTGGAAAAAGTGTTTGTGTTCGAACACCAGTCTCGTCGCTCTCTTATTATTCCTAGAGTACATAACGTACATATTGAACCTTTTTTCCTGCAAATAAAATAACGTGATTTGTAGCGTAAATCTTTTCTCATATTGTTTATATTAAATTTGCTCTGTGACAATCAAACGGCACGTACAATTTACCACGATCATTATTTTCAGTATCATACACATTCGATGTTGAGTGAAATGCCTACACTTTCACCGATAGCCGTCGTTTCGTAAAACTATCTGCGATCAGAGGGCAATGTGGCGATAAGCTGACGATGTCTGAGGAATCGTGCGACACGTTCGAAGACGTCCATTTAAATAGGAACTTTAGTTGTTCAACATTGTGGTATTCGGACCATTTTTGTGAAGTAAAACTGTGTGGCCGGACGATCTTATTATGGCGGTGAAGTGGTGAGCATAGAATCACGCGCTCCACCAGTCCGTGACGCCAGTGTTTTTATAACGATTCGCTCTTAATCGGTCATTACAATTATATTTACACTTGTTGTTATAGTCATCCTATATTTAGATATATTCGGATGAATGCTGAATATGAGTATATGTATATATATTGGAAAAATATATAATTCTAGAAAGAGAAACCAAACAATGGTTTGCATTTAAGTGCTCACAATTTCAAGTGTGAGCCCAGACATCAGTCAATCAGTGAATGTTATCTGAGGAAAATGAGCTCACCTTGTTGCTAATTGAACAAAAACTAAGAAGGATCTAGGTTAATTATCTGTTTACTACTGATGAATAAATTTACTTTGAATACTTACAAATCTTCTGAAACACTGGCCCAACTTTCTGAGATCATTTTCGCAGTCCCTCAAGGCTGGTAGGAACTCTTCGGAATGAAACCGGAATATTTTCTCGATGTTTCCGAAGATTTCGGGCTTCAGTGCCCTGAAGTTTGGTGACAGATCAGTTCGGCTCATGTTGGGGATGTAGTCATCGACGACGTGCCGTAATCGTTCCACGTAAACGTTCTCGGTGTGTATCAACTCGTTCACTCGTTCCGTGAGACGTCTGTAAATAAAAATAGGTGCATTTTTATTAATTTTCTACCATTTTTATTAATCATTTTTTGCAAAACTTGAAAATTGTATTAATTATATACTGTTGTAGGATCGAACCCGCGACACGACTCGGCTATCCGTGCAGTCAGAATTATGTAACGCCATTGCAAACGGTTAAAAACAAACATCGTAAGGAACCTGGTTTTGGATATGGGTGGAATCTAGATTCAGTGATCAACGCTCAATTGGTACAACGAGACGTGACAACAGATTTACATTTTTTATCAGTTTTTATTAGTCGACGCAAGCTGTAGTCAAAGATGGGACAAGAATTGAAAAGAAAGCATAAACAAGTAATCCTTATCCGTATTGCACTGTCGACTCATCGTTCGTTTACTCATTCTTATCTAAAAGCATAACGTTGTTACTTTTCTTTAAGTTATATGGTTATGACTAAGAAAAACTAGTAAGTACGGACTTAAAGTTGCTTAAAGTAAAGAAAGATCCGTAAGTAAATCAGTAATTTTATGAAGGTTAAAAGGAAAAAAAATCGGTAAAATTATATTGACACTAGATTTCGATTAACAATAGAGTCTTATTTTTTTCATCCGACTTAAAAAGCTGTTTTTTTTTCAAAAGAAATAGCTCCCATCAGATCCCAGAAACATTTCATCAATTTTGGATCAGTACTTTTTATATTAAAGTCGGTTGTTCTCATAAATGAAAAATATTATTTAATAAAATTTTGTCGTCAAACACCTAAAGGCATCGAACAACAAACTTTACAATAACATTGCTATTAACATGCGTTCTCCTAGACGGTCATCACGTATAAACTATCAGTGAGGCTAAAATTACTTTATCATATTCCTTATCAAACAGGTCAAGATTGTTCCGCCGCCAATAAGGACCTAAGGATATGAAGTGTAAGTGATAAATGTATGATAAATCTATACTGGTACTAGAGTACTTCCTAAGTATTGTTGTTTGGTAATTTGCTTCTAATAACCTTCTTGTGTTAAAAACGTGTAAGTTTGTTCCTTCTTCTCAGAACCTCAGAACGAATGTAGGCCCTTTTTATCCCGATTTTAAGTTTCCTTATGGATTACTTTCATTATATAATATTCCACAACTTTTACACTAAACGATCAAGTCTCAAACTTAGCAACGATTGTGTTGTGACTATCCGACAACTGATAAACACTTATTTATGTTTCCTAATGTATCTAGGTTTTATAGATATGTTCATTGTACATAGATCAAATGATCGTGCTCATCATACAAACATTTGTATTAGATGGGAATCGAACTAGAAGGTTTACTAGACCAACAGGCCTCTCAAAACAATCATTGTTACTATTAAGAGAAACAATAATTGGGGATCCAATTTGTAACTATCGGCAACTATTTAAAAAGAAGGATGGCAAGGGTGATGTTTTCAATAGTAAAAAGTGTAACAAATATTTTCGCAAGTAATTTTATGTTGTAAATGTGTAGTTTGAGGTTCTCAGTTTGGACATCTGTATCACAGTAAAAGAGTCGAATTTAAAGGGTTATGTAAGTTACGAATAAGGTAGAGTAACATCTTTGCCTATTGTACTTGATAGACATAAATAAATGACTTGTCTAGATGGCAGGTAAACAGATATTTTGTAATAGTCTCATTACACAATTTTATTATCTTATCGAACAATACTATTAAGTACTAATTCAGCAGTTATTTCTCTTTGATCTCATTGGTTATAGACTAATAGACATTACACAGCTTAGATATTAATCTTCCTGAATGCCAATCCACTTGTTTTCCGTCTCAAAAGAAAATATTATCCCATTCAGTTCACATGAAGATTATCGGAAAATAGGCACAAATATAGGCATAAATAAATATAAGTAACTGTTACCTTCAGAAGATAAAATACTTTTACGTTTCCTGAAATGTTAAGCGCAAGATTATGTAAGCACTTTTCAATGATGTCAAAACTGGAGGTCAGTCTATCCAGACTTCCTGATAATAAGGGTCGTTGCACACTGGCTACCAGCCATGACAACAAGACGTCGTCACCGACATCATCGACTGTCAAAGATGTGGGAATAACAGCCGGGACCCACAATTTAACGTGCCTTCCGAAATATACCTATCCTATTCTTTTTATGAATTTTAGATAGAAAAGCGAACAGTGATGACTACAACCGTGTGCGGCGAATTCCTATAAAATGAAACGATATACCGGTAGCGGTGTTTTGTAGTTGTGTGTTAGAGCCCTAAGGATACACTACGGTAAACTAGATGGTCAACCTCTTTTTAGAAGTTCGTTTGCATTGATAGAAGTCACGTGAGGCGTACTACTTAGATGAATTATGGGGTGTTGTCAGACTTGCTAGCCTTTCTGAGTGACACGCTGTGTTGAGTTTCCCGTTACATCTGACGTACTTAAGCTAGTTCTGTTTTAAGTTAATGAGGCTAAGACTTTCACTTCAATAATAAGTTTAAATTATGAAACTGATTCATAAAAAACTACCATCGAGTGTTATTTCGGTTATGCACATGTGTAAGATAATTATGACACAACTTAAGACAGACATGTTAAAAATATAAAGCTAAGTTGGAATGAATTGATATCTTTTAACTAAGAAACAAATTCAAAAAAATAAGGTAATAAATAAACACATGGAACGGAAAACGATTTTCTGATTGATATAGTCAAAGAAAGCACTATTCATGGTCTACAATGCAGTGGGGTTTTTGCCAATAGACTAGAATAGTTAGGAATGCTAAACATACTGAATTATGTTTATTTTACTTTCACGAGCCAACGCCAGTTCTAAAGTGCTAAAATAAACATTGAGAAAGTAAACCAAAAGTTTAAAAACAATATATTTAAACATTGTTGTCCATAGCCCTATAGAGGCATTATTAAAACATTGGTTCTAACAATATGGAAAAACGGATTAACATAAACTTCATTGTCCATTTTAAGAATGCTTTAAACAACGAACACATGCACACACAACACTATTTTATTTGCATTTTGATTATATTGTTAATAAACTGTGATATGAGAAAAAAACAATTTTAATATACTGGAATATCCCGTTACCTATTAACTAAATTCTTAAATGTGTATTGATATCATAAAATGAAATAAAAATATTTTTGCTCATATTACAGATTCTTTGCAGTCAATATCTACAAATTATAATTTACTAGCAATGAGGAAAAACGTATCTGAAAACAAGGATAATATAATCATGTATGTAGAGAGTGTAGAAACATGTATTATCAACTAAATAATCTGATAATACACATAATCAGGGTTTTTACTTTATTGGTATCAAACACAAAGACGCCAATTAGATACGAAAATTTGTACAACCATTCATTAAGGTTCAAATTTCTTTTTTGCCTTTGACGACGACGCTCAAATAACAGGTAAATTTGAACTTTTGCGTTTACTTAATGATAGAAGTTTACTTAAAATTAATTATTAAATATGTGGTAATTTTTTCTACAGTAAGTACCTACCTAATTTTTGTTTTACACTATTCAATAAATCTAATTGTTTAATATACAATTTGAATTTTATTGTCGATCTCGCTCGTTCTCTTTTCTTTCGTAATTATTTAATTGATGAAAAAAAAAACGCGAAAAAAAAATGCTTTATCAAAATGTTACAAGATATGAGGCACAAACCGCGGTTCTTTAAATAACTTTGCGACCTTTCGATTTTCTTTCGACTGGACTATATTAAACAACACTATACTCTTACAATGTCGACATTATTCAATAAAACAAATGACTACAACGTTAAAAAGCAAAACATCGTTACAAAGTGTGAGCATGGGAACTGTTACAAATGCAACTCTTTTCTACTGCACCAATAAAGATGGTGATTTCAATCTAAACAATTCAAATTTTCAATCTTACTCAATACTAGTTGAAATTCCCAAGGAAATGGCGTAACGAATGTTACATTTAGTTATATCTTCACATGCCTCTATTACCATCAATTAAGCCGATAATAGTCACTATTGCATATTATACTTTCATCGTTAGTCATGCTTGTATATCCCTACTTATATACATATATATATAATTATAAATGTGGAAGTAACTCTGTCTGTCTGTCTGTTACGCTTTCACGTCTAAACCACTGAACTCATTTTAATGAAATTTGGTACAGATATAGAGTTGACCTTGAGAAAGAAGATAGGATAGTTTTTATCCCGGACTTTTGCAGAGTCCGGAAACGAAAAGGTAGTTGTATAATAAATGCGAAAGGATGTGAATGCGTGTGTTTGTAACCTCTTCACGCCAGAACTGCTATATCAATTTCGATGGTTTTTTTATATATATGTAGGTCGTTCACAGCTTGGATTATCACAGGCTACTTTTATCCGTCTTCGTTAAAGGAGGTAAAATTGCAGCTATTCAGACAGGCAAAGCCGTGAGCAACCGCTAGTACCTACTTCTAACTACGTAATAATGTATCAGAAATTATGATATAGGGGCTTAGATATGTAGATACGGTTCTAACATGGTTCATAATTTTAGATAATTAGCATGCGAAAAAGGGGCGTGTTTTCGCAATGAGTTATCACGATGGTTTCATTAGTAACTAGGTACAGGCATTTCAATGAAAAAACTTTACATTATTGCCTTATTGTGTTGATTTTGATCAACCTTGCGACTTTGATCAAGAAGAAATTCATTTTTTGCGACGTAGTCTTATACAGTTTTATATTATTTTTGGTCTAAATTGTCACTAGAAACAATACTTAATAATTTGTATAAAAACGACAAATTTAATTTTTTCTTTTTTAATTTCACTGCATTGATATATTAAAAAACCCAAAGGTTACAGGTTTTTTTTTTAATATATCAATGTTTCACTGTGTCTTAGACATCACTTAAATCACATAAGATTTAAAAATAACCTAAAAGTCAAACAAATCGTAAGTAATGGAAGCTATAACAGTTAATTTAATATCAGGTTATTTCGGTCATTACTCAACTGCAAGTCCAATAAAGAGTGTATGAGTGGGAATTCTACTTTTACTTGAGGTCTGACACAACTGTCGCCTCGAGCGTCAGCGTCATCGAAAATTTTACTGTGTGACGTATTTAATTATTGATTTCACAACTGTGGATATAACTAGTTTCATCGACTGCCGTTATATCTGGTTGGCAATTAAAAAGGCAAAAATCCCAAGGGAAGGAAGTCCCAGGTCAAAAAACATTATTTATCAATTTGTTTAATTTGAGGATAAGTATCGAGGTGGATTCTCTAAAAATAATACCATAGATTACCATTGTATTATTAAATGAAGGTCCGAAAACACAATGTAAAATGCATGAAATGAATCAAAAATTCTTCAAAAACCTTCACGCTTACATTTACATTGTAAAATAAAAATATAAAAAGACATGATCTATAAAAGATGCTTAAAATATATTCGTATTCATTGTACGTAAATAGTACTAACAAAACGTAAATACAAGAACAACCTTGGCATCGACGCCGCTTGCGCATCAACATAAATATAATGCGGTGTGCCGTGTGACGTCACAAGAATCCGCCGAAACAACTAGGAATTCGTAATCCCTGATACATGTATATTCAAGAATAGTATTTGATATTATCAGGTATTTCATTTAATATTTCTATTTCCAAGAAAGTAATAATCGAATGCTACAATACAGTAATTATTTTTAATTTTAATCACCTAAACATATATTTTTAAATGATTGACTTTAATATAAATATTGTATTCCTTTGCCCTAAAGGGACAATTACAATTTTTATTTTTAAGTTTTCCATTTTCGCTAGGTTTTTACAAAGTATCATAATAAACATTTTTGTCAACACAATAATTGGAAATTCAGTATGGGACGGAACACTCGCGGTCAATAAAGTGGATTTCCAAAAAATTTAGAAAATGCAGTTGTGACGCTATTTGACACTATAATTGCGGCCCAGAAGTAGTATTTACAACATGCCCGAGGTCTAGTCTTACACGTACGCTAATATTACTATGTGATCAACAAACTGAAAATACTTTCTATCTACATAGCAACAAATGAAAATAAAACTATGACTAAAAAAACTTAGAATAAAGATACTGAATTGAATTAGCCGTGACTCATAAGACCACAATAAAATAATATTATCTACTAGTATTATAATATACAGTTTTGTATTCCCCTCGCGTGGATGTGTATTGTTATAGATGTAACATAGCCGATATCGATGACGTATCATTTTATTTAGTATGCAACTGTCTGATCGAAGGTTTTTTTTACCAAGAAGTCCTTTGCATCCTTCTTCTGTCAATTTCACGAGAATTTCTTTTATTATTACCGACACTACTAATATGAATATAAATTTGACAAAAAAATCTGTTTGAATTCTGTCTGACGGACAGCCAGAAATCCGAAAAATATTAGATAAGTAGGTAATGTTTCTTTCATCGAGTAAACAAAAACTGAAGGGGTAAAGTAATTTAAAATCTCTTGTGACGTCACTTACCAGTACGCTTTTTACTAGCAAATGACGTGTTTAGCTCTCACTATCATGCTGAAGAGCTTTTTATTTTCTTTACTTTTTAAAAATGTGAAAAAAAATCTTGGTAATCAGTTTGACAGACTTCCCAGATTTATGTTATTAGATTTAGTCAAATTCCCTACTACATACCACATTCAATAAAAAATAATAAAAAGCACCCATCCTCCACCGCTATTAATCCATCATAATCACCGCTAAATATTCTTTTGTTTTTAAAACAAAAACGATGGAATCGCTTAAAAGGCTAAAACGCTTTGATCTTTCATTATCCTAGTGTTTGCCTGGCTTGCTGCCAAAGTCAGTTTTATTTCAAGGACTAGTCCAACTACATTATTAAATGCACGACCAGTTCCGACATCTATGATGTAACGAGATTCTGTTTAGACCCTTGGGAAAAACAGGTTTTCATAGAACAAGAAGGCTTAATATAAGCAGCTGGTATTATAAACAGAGAACTACGTACATAGTTACTTGTATGAAAATATGAATGCATATTATTTACATGGGTCCACATAAACGTTTCTGAAAAGTTTTGATCCTCCATTGTATCTATTTAAGATACTGGTAACGTACGTATTAAGTTAAGTCAGGAATTTTCAAAATCGGATTTAATTTTTTTGACTTAATGCAACTCTTCTCCGATTTTGTAACTTATTCAATCACTGCTGTGCTTCTATTTATTGAAGAATTATATTTATATGTTATGTCTCATAATGGGCCTTTGTCAATAAAAAAACTATCTGAAACCGAAGGAATTTTTCAAATCGGACCAGTAGTTCCTGATATCAACGCGATCAAACAAATAAACGAACTCTTCAGTGTCATAATATTATAGGCAACGAACAGGTAGGTTATTAAAGACATAATTTACGATAATCTGTTCAACGTAAAATTAAATACTCATTTAACACATTACACAAACACGTGTTATGTTTATGCAACAATAACGTTTCCCAATCAAAAGAAGAAAACAATACGTAAATATTAAACAACTTACATGCGCTTTCAAATTCGGTTCACTCAAAACATTGATTTACAAAAAGATATTTACAAACAAACTTAACCGCAGTCGTAACCATGATTCTACTAAAAATACCAATTCATAACAACGAATCAATGTACCTAATATGACAAAAATCTGTCGATGATGTAAGAATTTAGATAAAGTGAACTGCCTATACCTATATTCATCCTAAGTTGTATCTCCTCAGTAAATGTTTATATTAATCTTTCAAAAGATTGCCGTATTAAAACTGCAAACAGTTCGTCAAAGATAAAAATAATAAAAAGTAATTGGCTAACTGTGTATGTACATTGAGTGAGGAATTACCACCTAGGCGAATAGAAAGCTGATATGTCCATAGATGAAATCTAAGTAACCAATTAGATTCTCCGGAAGAACTTATCTATATTTTCTAGGAGTCGTATTTCTCTTGCAATATTCTAAGTACCATAGCAAAGGTAGAATATGTTTTTGAATACTACTCCCACACTAATTTATTTAATCCTTATATCGTTATGTTCACAAACATTTAAAAGGACTTATAAACTGCACATTTTAGAGTCAAATTTCAAATATTGAAACGTCAACATAAGTTTTCGGTCGCATCTACGTCTAATGCTATCTAATGCTGTCTTTTTCATCAACCGTCTTCAAAAAGAAGAAAAACTTCGAACAGGATGAACCGATTTTTGTTGATTCTATTTAAAGTGAAATAGCTGTCATTTTGTCAAAAAAATCTTCATCAATCTCTCTGCCTCAATAGTTTTTATTTGAAGTTAGTTTTATGTTTTTGTTGTCAAACAAACTATTTAAATAAGTTATGTAGTATAAGTAAACATATAGCCTTGCCTTTTAAAAACGTTTTAAAGTTACATGCGTTTTAGTAGTCGGGGAAAAACCATGTTAAAACTGGTTATTTGACGTAATAATTAAGTTAGAACGATGCTATTAGTAACACGATAACAAAATATTAAATTACACTCAATATCCGACATATGAGTAGAATTAAAACGGAACGGTGAAAGTCAACAATGAACTGTTAAATTTATAATATTTATTCTGTAATAGCAACACCATTCATTCAAAGAATGGACATGAAATTGATATACGTAGGCAGGTATTTTATTTTCATACCGTTTCATAGAAACTATACGTTTTATGATAACATTCTCCTAATTACGAAAGAGATTTTCGATCATTATCAGCTTAATTGATTAAGCACTTGTCATTCCACTATAGGCAGTCACTGTACCTGTGCCGATGTTATTATCATGACAAAGAACCTTGAACCTTACGAACGCGTTATGTTCTTGCGCTAGTCTCATTGAACAAACAAGGCCAAAGATCTAGAAAACCCGATTCACTTAGAGTTTAATCTATATCTATATACTACTAATATATAAAGCTGAAGAGTGTGTTTGTTTGTTTGTTTGAACGCGCTAATCTCAGGAACTACTGGTCCAAATTGAATTATTTTTGTGTTGAATAGACCATTCATCGAGGAAGGCTTTAGGCTATAAACCATCACGCTGTGACTAATAGAAGCGAAGATACAATGCAAAATGTGAAAAAATCAGGGCAGGTATAAATCATAACTTATATCTTCTACCCACGGGGACGAAGTCGCGGGCAACAGCTAGTTTTGCAAATAATTATATAAATAGGCACCATCGATGGCGGAAAATTTAAACATCATGTACATATTTACTTTGTTGGGGATACCCGAAAGTGGTTAAGATAAGAATAAAGTACTTGTATGTATGACGAGAGATAACAACTGTGTTTAAAGGGCGCTATTAGACATTAGTGTGACAAAGACACATCTTATGTGCTTAATAATAGAAATTGTTCATATTTAGAACTCATTAAGTAGTAGTTATTTGTGTTTTCTTACTAATACTTGGATAGATATCATTTTAAAACCAGCCTGTATAATATTTACGGAAAGGCGTAGTTTTATTTAATATTATAATTGAAATTATATACCTAAGTCATTAATTCATTTAAGTTACAGTAAGGCTTTTTTCAGAGAACTCGATTGGCAGAAACAATATCTCGCTAGACATAATATATTTAATTAATTAACAGAACGGACTATATAATAAATCGGTGCCTAATCCACATCCAAGTACTTCTCTAAGCCCCTCAAAAAAGGTAGTACTCAAAATTGAAATCGCGGATTAATTAGCTCAAACAATATGATGTTTAATGAGAAGGATTAATTACCTACAAAAAATAGAAGTTAATGCTGATGATGCGTAATTAAACGATGCTAAATGCAATAAAGACTGACTAAGCTAAATTCCATTTATGTCTTTAAAATAAACCGTTTTATTTACTGCTTAATAATAAATTCTACAGACTTCATAATTATAACTATGCTACATCAGGAACAAAACACACTGACCTTGCCACCTACGTTGACGATCATTTAGCATGCTTCTTACAATACGAGAATATTTATGAATCATGAACGAAAATAGATCAATTATTAAAATCTGCGGTCGCAAAACGTAAACATGTAAACAACCCTTTATCTGAATACCACGACGAAATAGAACAAATTTTTCTAAACGAGGAATACTGCCGATTTTTTTGTAATTTATGTTCAGCCAGGTTAGAAAAAGTTCAAAATATAGACTCGCATTTGATAGAAACTTCTTTGAGTTATTATTTGGTTTATTGATGAAGGAATTCCATTTATGGAACTAACAAATACTTGTTTACTAAAAGTAACGCAAAAACAATGGCAACATCTATTGTAGATAAAAAATGAGATGTTTTTCCAGTGTTTATCTGTTTTGGTTTAGTTTTTTTTTAAACGTATTGTACTTGCATCGACCCAGTCGGATGTATTTAGATATTTGCATACTTATTATATCATTCATATCTCATTAAAGGATTGTGTATTGAAATAGGTAGGTACCTATCTACGTATTAGCCACCTGCCCACTTGCCTCGCACCATATGAATAAACATCAAGGTGAAACCTCATACACGGCGACAAGACATAGTTTTGTACTTGAACACGTTTGTATGCACTTAGCATTCTAGTTCATTTTTATGGGTACATTTGTTATATTAACTACTACTGTGTTAAATAAACAACCTGAATTTCTACTTCGTAATATCATTCACTTCGCTTTATACTACTAAAACAAAGACGCACTAACGAATCGTACAAGCATTGAGGAGGTAAACGATATCTTATCAGTTTGTTACAAAGCCAGGCAGCGATATCGCAAATATTTTCTTCATATCTTGAAAAACTCAAGTGACCTCACCTGCGATATTTCTCCTTTTTCGATTCCACCGGCATCAATACCGGTTCCGTAGACTTGGAAATACACCACTCGTTCACTGCACTCACAGTAAGAAACTCTGTGTCCGGTGCGTGGCACACCTCGGAACCAAACTCATCGGAAGAAACTGTAATACTATCATATTTTTGGTATGGAACCATATCGAATGACGATATCGATTTAATACTAACATTGTCATAATTAACACGATCACCAGAGGAGACTGATCCATCGTCTCCTCGTTCACTTTGCTCATCACTATTTTCTTCGTGTATCAACGTGTCCGTTGATTGATCAGTGGACAATGCATCCACTGCACTGTCATCTATATTAAGTATGTATTCCTTTCCATTACTCAAATTCTCACTTGATTCACTGCTGTCACTGCTGCTGTCATCATCTGATGAGCCGGGGATGGTCTCTTGACAAGGTACCTCTTCCTCGTTATCAGAGGGATCAGAACGTTTAAGTCTCAGTAGCTTCTCTAAGTCACTTTGCTTCACGCCGTAAGACCAATGTCTTTCTCCGGGATGTCCTTGACCTGCATTAGATTTCCTCCTGATCACTGGCGGCTGTCGAGATCGTCGCGTGACTATAGGTGATGAACTTGGCGTAGTAAAGGAATACCGTCTTTCCCTAAACGTGACTTCCTCCTCCTCTGGTACAGGGGATTTGCTTTTTGGTGAAGTGCTATCCTTGAACTGATCCGGAGGTGGTGGAGCGGGTCTGTGGGGCACGAGGACATCTACTGCAGATTTCCTATCAGAGATAAAACCTGACGAACTAGATTCATAACTATGTTCTGAAGCATTAGATAAAATTGAATTCACTGATATATTCGAATTTCTATCTTGGGACTTTGTCACTGGATACAAATGCTGAAAATGCGATTGAATAGGATTAACTACACTTGTCAAACTTCCCAATGGTTCTTTACACTTTTCCAACGACTCTCTAGAATCACCGAGGTTATTGATATTAGTCCTTTCAAAGCGTAGAATCATATCTCTAACACTCGCGCGTTCCTTTCTGATGATAACACTGTCTTCGTCGGAAGCATTTCCGGAGGAGGACTGGAGCTCGTAGTCGAGCCGAGTGCAAAGCTCCTCTTGTGTCATGGCGTGATTTTGGCAAACACAAGGTTACACAAACGGCCGCGAACGCGGGTGAGCGGGCTCATATCAAAACGCCTCCGAGCGAAACCGCGACACGCGCGTACCTCCGATATCCAAACACGACTGACAGCGGCGCGCGCGCCACACCGCCCGCCGCTTTCATAAAACACTGCGCCATATAGCACACACTGCCAAGTGGAAACGGAACGCGCAGTTCAACTTACACTGGTCATTATTGATTGTATCGTAAAGAATAATCTTTGTTTAGTTCTTTTGTGCATAGCCTTAAATATTAAATACGCTTAACAATTACTTAATTCCAAATGTAATTATGATATCGTCTAAAACTAGGTGATACCGCGTTTCATTAACGGCTTCGGTCTTTTGGTGTAAATAATTACGTCAAGTTATTGAGTTTTAGAATCTAGAAAGTTACCGTTGCAAAAAAAGAAACAAAACTTGAGATAAATGGTTATGGTCATATCTTTAATTAACGTCACTTCACTGATATCTCTATTCATTTCACGAATAAATTTATTCAAAATTGGACCATAGACTTTTAAAATGCTTCATCAGGTATCCTCTCAATAGTTTTTCTACTTCTTATTTTTTAAAGTGGTCAATTTTCGACATTCACCCAGTAAGACAAGATCTCATTGATTACATTACAAAGCACTAACTATCAAGGTGAAACTTCTAAACTCAGCTACAACCTACTTTTGTAATAACTTAACACCCACATTTCCTTTAACTTGTAATTAAGACTGGGACAGGAATATTGAACTGATTGAACAATTTTAAGGCAGTGCGCACTGCACACTGGATTCGATAACAAGATTTGTCAATCTGTAATAAATTTGACGCCTACAATGAAATAGGGATGATGGCATTTTATTGTATAATAATGGATACGTATTTTTTTAATGTGTCCCGCAAAAATAAATTGATCAAGTTACAGTGAATAAAACTTACACGTGACCTCACGATGGAGTATAAATTTTACCATATCGCTACGTTATGAACCCTCTTCTAACTTTATAGCAATTAATCTTTGACAATTTAATTTTTTCAAAAGAAGGAAAGAAATACGTGTCTAATACTTTTCAATTATCCAACTGAGGGACTAATTAGATTTTTCTTTTTATACCCAGTCATCATCCCTATTATCATTATATGTCCTGGAAATATAAATTTCTCGTAATCGTTCTTGCGTTGCATGTTAACGGATGCTACCGGTTTCCAAAAAGCATGCATTGTAAAATTATTGTTAGTTTTACCGCTAGTAACTTGCGTGCAGAATAGATAAAAATTTACTGAGAAATCGTGAAACCATGATAAGACATGCACATGAAACTGGATCATTTTAAAATAAAACAATTGACGGATACATGTCTTGTTTTTGTAAACAATGCCATTTCTAGGGTTGATATTTTGAATTTGAAAATAAAATATGGAATCGATGTTTATTTGTCTTTCAGTACACAAATAAACAACGATTCTATATTTTAGACTTTGCATTTTCAAAACAAAAGATGTGATACAAAAATAAACAAAACTGGATGTGCTTAATTAAGCGACATTTCAACAAGTGCTAACACTAAATATACGGAAGTGCTAAGTGCCGGGGTTGTAGCAAAATCAACGTCATTACATTAGAATACAAAAAACTTGTAGACAAATTAAAACCCTCATGCTTTTTGCAGTCTGTTGACAGAATAGAACACTTCGAATCTTGTAGGATTTATATTTCTCACTTTTGAATTCAATACGCTTATTTGAGTTATTCATCAGCATTGGCGCTTGGAGAAACTTCATGCGAGTATGTCTACTAGCCTTTATTATACCAATAGGTTTGTAAAATTTGGTAAAATGAAAAACACTAAAAACTATTTTTATTATATTTAATCAACATCCAATTTTCTGAAGGAGCCTTCCACTCCAAACAGCAATGACGACGTCTTGGGAGTGCCGAGTCTCTTGCTCTCGTCTGATCGCACATCATCTTGTTGCAAAAACCAGTCTCGGTAGCTCTCTACCTTAGCTTTCCAGTACTCTGCGAAAATTACATTACCTATGTCTAAGTTTCTATACATTGAAGTGACTGCGAGACACACACGTTGCGTTAGCGTCGTGTTGTCTTGCTCAATGTATTTTCTCATAATATTGGTTTTGTAAATAATAAGCCATGCCGATATAGACTTTGAACCTTAAACGTAAGGAACGACAAGGAAAAAATTTTGTTTATCTGATAAATATCCTATTTTAGATTGTCTCAACCAGATTTGTTAAATAGTGTCTAGTGGGAAGGTCTATATCCAGAAGTAGACCGTTATAGGCTAAGTTGACTTATTGCTTGATTGGACTAAAATTCAAGAGAACAGGATTATATCAGCACGTCTCTTTTTGCTGGAACTTCAAATGTAGTAATTGTAGTACTGATTACCGATTATTTCTTGCAGGTCACCCTCATCGCCACCGTACTCCGTCGGGAAGGTAGACTTCGGAATGATCGCATGCATGGCCGCATAGTTTTGATTATGTACGCGAACCTATAAACAATTAAATGATGTTATTATATTTATATTACCTACCTTTGTTAAGTCTGCTGCATTGAATCGGTAGTTTGTTATATTTCGCGTACGTTTAGTAGTGATTGTAATTGATGAAGTAACCAATATTCCGAGAATTGCCGTAGTTTGTTTTCCTTGAATGTAGACAATTGGATATAGAATACGGAACTTTGATTACCATAATAATTGGTTGGCTACTGTTTTAACTGTACACACTTTGACACATTCCATAATAGCTACGCATTAATAGCCATATCCTCGCTAGAACATACTCACCTAACTCAAGATAGGCTGACTGTAGTCTGTCTAACAGTGATCAACCACATAATTACTATCCTAACTGTAAAAATGTGACTTTCTGAAGAAAGACGCTGGCTCATAATATTATAATACAAGTTCTAAGGATTTTCTTGTAAGCTATCCACTGATAAAGACTTAATTAACTGAATGACGATAAACCACTTACTCTTTTCTTTAATTTATCTGTTAAAAATGTTTTGAAGATTGTGTATGCTGTTTCGAATCCGACTGGTGTGTTAAGAATGTGTGTCCCCTTTACTCTCACTGGAAGAGCCTTTTCGAAACTTGACATCACTTTTTTCGCCAACGCTGGAGTCCATTGACTTAGTACTCCAAATTTGACATTCTTACAATCGACTACCACTTCCTGTCAACAAAAATTATGTTCTTTTAAAGCGGTATAGCGGTAAAGCATGTTTTTGATCTGTTCTAGTTTTCATCGCAACTTTAAGACTAATTAGAGAGAAAAACAACTTTTTCCCCGGAACCATCCTCCTTGCTCACTATGACGTTAAAAGGTATCAAGCCGCTACTAGCAGTTTAATGCACTGTCTTGGCCATTTACACCTCTTTGTTTGAGCTCAAAGTAAGAAAACTAAAACCCCCCGAGCCGTGTGGATTGGATGGAATGTGAAAAAAAAAGGACAAAACTGATTAAAAAAGTTAGTAATACCGTCGTACCTCACCAGCAACTGTGAAATTGTCATCTTCCAGCATCAATATTTCAGTTACCATGAACGACACCTTGATCAAGTCTGATAGATGGTATTTGGCAGGATCAAACGCCCCTATCCTTACTATACATGTTCTAGGTGCATCTTGTTTCTTCTGACTTTTCATTAATGGCAGGAAAACTCTGAAATTTAATTGTATATTGTAAGTAAATCGTTCAGTGCCATAAGACTTCTTTTCGGAAATATATTCTCTTTTAGTTAAAATACGAAGGAATTGGCACAAAAATACGTAAAAAGTAGGTAATACGCTTGCTAAACCTTTCCAAAACCACATTTTAGCGGAAAGTAGCCACTGTTCTACTTTCCTCATTTAGGTTCCGCATTGATTAGACGTTGGGTAAAAATATTTCCTTACCCGAGTTTGAGAATTTCTTGAATAGCAGCTCCGTTGGGATCTCTGTTTGCAAAGAATTCAGGCACTATGGATTTTAAACTATAATACATATCTAACTTTTGTTTGCTTCTTTCAAGACTGAATTTTCCACCGCGCAAAAATGCTAGAAGCCATTGGTCCGCTGAAAAATAAAACCAAGAGTTTACATGAAAAGTGAATAATATTTATCCATATGAAGGGACAAAAAAAATGGCACAGAAGTAAAAAAAATACGTATACAAAATACAACAGGCATTTTATTTTAAAACGCTACCCTCAGCGACATCTATACGCGATCGATGGAACTCTTAAATAAGGAGACTCACCAAAGTAACGTTGCTCACTTGTTTAGAGCAAGATAGTTATTGTAGTTGCGCACAGATGTCGCTACGAATGCGTTATTTAAATTTAAATTAATCATTTTTTATTTTTTATGCAGGAAACATAATCCCTTTTACATGTCTTTGTTTTTCTAAGCATCAAAAGTAGCATAAACAACGAATACAGGGCCATATCGTGTCATCCCAGAAATTATAAAGTAATAGATAACTTACTTGGTTTAACAGATTCTAAGTGTGGTTGTTTCCTTAACCAATCTTTAAGGCTTTCGATATCTGTTG
Source organism: Trichoplusia ni (assembly GCF_003590095.1). Taxonomy (NCBI): domain Eukaryota; kingdom Metazoa; phylum Arthropoda; class Insecta; order Lepidoptera; family Noctuidae; genus Trichoplusia; species Trichoplusia ni. Next base: position 6,293,180 of record NC_039492.1, read on the forward strand.
GGACTCGTGATGGTACCTCATTTATTTCTTTCTTAGCCTTCTTGGCAAGAGGAGCTGTTAACGGCCTTACAGTCATTTTTGTTTTTCATAAATACGCCTTCCTGCGAATTAGAAAGAAATAACAAAAAATTAACAAAAAATGATAAAGTTTAAGTTTTAAGTTTTCCAAATGGCAAAAAAACAGAGGTTTATTTTTTTCTAACAATTTAAGTCATTTTTTTTTATTGTTAGGACTTTATAAATGCATAAGAAATACATTAAACTTTTTTAACAACCTTCTTGGAAGCAAAAAAAAACACGAAAATCACAAAAATATGACACAATCACACGTTACAAACGATGTTTATTTTCTTAACAAAACACTATTAAAACACAAACTTGTCAGCACTGGCCTATATTTGTTGACACACTGTGAACTTAAACCTGATATCATTATAATTATAATGAACGGGGAACATATCGTATCTGGACTACAGATTACCTGTTCTAAGATTATAAACTGATTTACTTAAGGAAGATAAACATAAACTAAATGGTTGTTTCTAATTGGGCATTTATTACTGATTCCCTGAAAGAAATGAGCTAAATTAAAATTTCGACGCCATCTAAACAAAAGATGTTTTCTTTTGTTTAGATGGCGTCGAAATTTTAATTTGATCTACTCATATGGTATGTCACTCTTTATCCTATTTTGTTCGATCTTTTTTCAGGTCATTAGAAGTCGAGAGAAATTTGCCGATTTGTATTCTTTGTGAGACACCTATTTTTACCTGTAAATAATACTTTTTGACCTACGAACTTTTAAGGTTTTTTAAACGGTTTTGCAAAAAACAAACGTTTTTCGTAGCATTGTTTGTATTTTCAGACAAAAACAGCACGAACTCATTTAATTTTAATCAAAAGTATCTTCTACCTTGAATTTTAAATAGCTACTTAGAAATTAAAAGCTAAAAGGAGTAATTAACATTTAAAAAAGCCGTTTTGTTTTACGTAGGCTAATTAACTTTATAATTAGAGCCCGCGAGGATTACCTACTGAACAACAGACGTGAGTCATTTGGCTAATCAATACTTATTATACGAGATGGCCAGGTGTTTATCATATAATTACATTATCATTTATTTATTATCTAATACTTTGGTGTCACAATACGGGGCAATAGTGACTATTATTTTATGCACTAGGTAATATTTGATTCCAATTTTATAAAATTTAATTTGGCACGTGTTTTTATAGAATGGATGGTATCTATTGAAGTTAGACAAAATTTTAAGTTTAGATAGTTTCGTTTCTTAATCAACGGAGATGAAAAATACTCTTTCAAAAATTGGATCTGAAATAGCAAACCCGCATGTCAGCAAGCACAATGAGTTCACCAAGTACAAGGCAGCCTTCTTCGGGTGATTCTTTCCTTGATGAAGAATATTTATAGACAGCTATAAAATTGTTTCTTAAAGTTTCCTAAATTCATAAAATTCGTTATTCGTTGCTGCTACCTTAGCCTAATAGCAGCTGCAGACTCCCAACTGTTACTGTTACTGTCTATATGAAAGTATAAACGTGGACACACATTTACACAAACCAGCAAATAAGTAAGGTTGAATTCAAACGGAAACATCAGCCCATAGCCGGATAACCTAGTGAATATGGCTTGGAAGACATACCATCATTCACAGATTTGAAGTGCAGACTTTAAAATAGGCAGTTTCTAAAAGCGAGCGGTTATTGAAGACAAGTTTTTCGAAGATTTTGTAACCATCCGATTGTTTTTTTCGATTAGACGTTCTGCTCAAATGTGGCCATACCTTTGACCTGTGTCTGCTTATATTTTGCGAAAGCACAAGACTGAAACTGATTTTTTTATCTCTTATAAGCTCATGTTATAAACTTATTGACCCAATTTTATTATTGGCCGATATAAGGATTGTAGTCTGCGTGTCAGTTTTACAGAAACACATTGCCATGATCATAACTGACTGTATTCAATTTTAAAGTATCTGAAGAGAAGATAAAATGTTAAAAGATTTTATCCCCGGTGTGGGACATGCACATATAGCGTGTAATCTACGAGTTGCTACCAATCTGTACCAAGTAAACTTTATTAACCTAAATAAATGGAATATTATTGCACAGTTAAGGCACACAGGAATGGCGGCGTATAGTTAGGTGAGCCACTAACAGCTGAAATGACGACCACGACCACTCTGCCAAGAGTGCAACGACTAAGAAGAAAGAAGGCACAGAGGCATGTCTCTAAGTCTACACCATAATACTACTTTAAGATTCGGAGACATGCCCCTAGAACCAGGTATTCAATACGATTATCATTTTTTATGATGATTGTTTAACATTCTTTTTAGTTATACTTTTTATATTTCACTTTATCCCTCCAATACACTTTCGGTCAGTCAATACATTGTTTTTGATGTTCATTTAAATGGAAGGCCCTGTGTTCTGTGATACAGTTCTCGAACTAGTACAGAGCACAGGAGATCTTTTCCACTATTAAAATGTACTCTTGTATTGCACATAAATTGTAAGTTAGTTTTAAGGTGGAAAACATTGTAACAATTATTTTGAAACAATAAATATATATTTGATATTTGATATATTCTAAAACTTACAACAAAACAAGTGCAGCTCAAACACTAATATTATTGCAGTGATGGACAAAAGACAATACCGCGTTGTCTTTTGTCCATCTTCGCTTCCACGATTGTCATAATATAACTCGCAATTATCCCTTAGGTTTCGTGTAGTTCTCCTTTTAGGATCTTCTCCATTAAAATTGGAGCCCGTGGAAACCCTACTTAAGCGCAAGTTGAAAGCAGAAGTTGTTCAAAATTTCAAGCAAAATCAAACGATGCATTCCGATATCTAGTACAGTCTAGTTGATTAATATTTGGCAAGACTTGTCAGTGCAATTTTTACTAGCCTGCATTATGTACCGCATTTAATATTGATTTTATTTAACTGACATTTAAGGAATGACATGTTTTTTCTGTAGGCATGAATATTTTATACGCATTCGAATGCCTATGATGATTTAATTTTTTGCCAGGTCCTACATATAAATAAACAAACAAAAGACATTTTTTCACGAATTCTTTAGATTACAATTAAAATACATACGAAAACTATAAAATCAGTTAAGGTCGCTACTCACAGTTGCACAGCTGGTAGATTCGGGAGCAACTAAGCTAATTTTAAACGCAGGTGTCCGATAATAAGTTTAAACAAATTTCTATCTAAGATTAATTGATAAGATACATGATATTAAATCCTTATATTATTAACAGTTACGATAATTAGTTTGTTTTGCCGTTATTTCCTCTAAATCCATAAACTTCATTCAATTAAGTTATATCAGAATTATCTATTTTACCTTGTCTTTAAGTATGATGATATCAATAGATTCAATAAATAACATAGACCGGAGATTTTATAAGTAATCCGGTTCAAGTTAAGTACATATTTCGATGTTTTTGCAGCCTGTGTAGAGTTTTTATTGAAAATTTAAAGACAAGCCAACCAATTTAGACACAAAATTTATATGCCCACTGCATCAGCATACTTAATTTTCATATTAACTTCATATGTCATTTTGCAATCACGTCCATGGTACTGCTGGCTAAGCCCCAATGTCACCTTTTCAAATTTATATGTACTTTCCTAAATATTAAGAGACACCCCTAACAAAACGGCAAAGGAAAACATCGTGAGGGAAACTAAATTTCAGATATTGGAATCTGGCTTCGCCAACCCGCAGTGATCTAGCGTGGTGATCAATGCTGAAATTTTTTATTCACAGAAAGAGGCCTGTGCCCAGCAATGGGGCGGATATACGCTGATATAATTATCACGTCCATACCTCCATAATAAACTAGATTTTATAGATATGCTATAGGCATCTATTAGGTAACAAGTATTAATTCAATAAATCAAATAATGTTACATATTCTCGAGCTAAAGTTCTCCAAACGGTTTGTATATCACATAACAACATACAACTGCCATTAAACCTGTTATTTATATAAACAGACGTACAGACTTAGATGTATCGTGTATCTATTAAACAAATATAACCACAGATAACCCGCGAAAATGGTGCAAGGTCAATGGGATCATTGACCCTGGCTATGAACATGTCTATTACACACACACATAGATATTCATTTACGTATGTATGTATGTATATACATGGTAATGGTATATATAGATTTGTTGGAGATTTATGTGGTGTTGTACCACTATCACTGAATACCAGATTCTACTGTTTAGTCATCTGTTCTGGATGTAAACTAGTATACTACATAGCACTAAATTCATATGTATATGAGTTTTTAGAACGAATACCCAATTATTATTTGTATCTAACACAATAATAGCAGTCTATGCTACGGAGTACAATAATCTTATTAAATCTTTAATCTTATAAAATGTTGTTATTGCTAAATTTTGTTTTATGAAAATGTAAAATGTTACATTACAATATGTCTATATACCACTGTCCTCACCACCAATTTTATCATCAAACGAAGCTAAGAAATCTCTTGATTAAGTCATCAATATTCTACATATTTCAGTACGTTTTCATTTGAATCTCTATTTGGAGATGTTCGGTTATTCTTCCCCAATTTCCACAACTTTTGGACAGCTCTACCGATTTTTATCAAGCATCTATAAAAACACTCGCACATAATTCAACTTAATTACAAAACTAAACTACTAAATTATAATCGTTCACAAAACCCGTATGGGAACTATGATGCCATTGACAGACAGACAGATAGTCACGTAAAACCATAACCCTCCTTTTTGAATCGGGAATTATAAATTATTATTTTTTTGTTAACAAAATTTATCTATATTGTCTGTATCTGTTACGTTAATTGCAAATGGGTATATACATATACACTATCATATTGATATACTAGGTATAAACGTATATACGCTCATGCCTAGTATATCAATATGAGTATAACTAACTCGTAACGTCTGTTAAACACTGACAAGGCGTGTTATTTCGTTCTTGGCATTGTGATGCAAAACTAGCTGAAGGTACTAATGTATTCACATATGGATCTCGCAAGATAATGGTTGTAGTCGATATGCTATGTTAACAAAAATTATATTGAAGATTATATTACCGTTTTTTCCAGGCTATAATATAACATAGAATAAATGAACTGAGTTCTACTGTTACAGTGTTACATAGTCTAGACTCTACATGGAAACGAAAGATCAAGAAACAGTCAAATACACGATATAAGTATGTTTTCTGACTGCTTTAAACAAATTTAGAAAATTAACCACAAAAGCGGTCATTCCAAAATCTGGTAAAGTGCGAGCTCTCGTGGGTACCCCACTCTCAAATTAATTTATAACCAAATTTTACTCTCACTAACAACCGCTGCATAGCCATGATCTTTATTTTTAATGTGTTTGTTTTTAAAGCGGCAGCAGAAATGCATCATCTTTGACAATTTCAAATGCCTAGCTAGCAGACAGACAGCATGAAAACAGGAAGCCAGTTTTTTTTCCTTTGGGTATGGACAATAAAAATTAAGAACTAAGTAGATTAGTTGCATAATGTTTATTGTGAAAAAAAAATCAACATAATTTTGTTACACTTTTGCAACGAGTAAACAAAAAAACATGTGCAAAAGTAAATTCATAAGAATTTACCTAAATAATTAACTACTTACAAATAGAAATATTTATACAATAATCGTTAGGAACAAAATCAGTCTATGTCAAGTTTCCTGAAAGATCCGTCTGCCATGAGGTCTGCTGCTACTGGAGGTCCGAGCCGCTTTGATTCGTCAGTACCCAACTGTTCTTCAAACTTCATAAAGTCATGGTATTTTTTAAATTTGTCTACCCAATATTCTAGAAAGAAAGAAAGAAGAGAAAGTTAATAATAATACCACTGCTAGTGTGTTTTTGAATTGATCGTAGCCAAGATCAAAGGTCCAAGCATCAACACTATAGATAAAACACTCAACTCACAACACACCCACGGGCACAGTGAGATGGTAAAAAGTTTCTAGTTGTACATTTTAAAAGTGCCTACTTGTAACAAAACTATCTGGTTTTCTTTTTCGAAAATTTGAATCTAAAATAGACGTTTGTGTTGTGACGTCCACAGTACGTTATATCTATATACTGTTTCAATATTGCCTTTCTGCTGAGGATCCAGTACTTTGGTTACAAAATTTCAGCACATTGATAAGCCTTGTTAATTTATGATCAACTCTTTACCCTAAGTTTCATTTAAATATGAAAAGGAGGAGATACTTCAACTAAAGAGTACACACCTATTAGTTCTGGTACGGTACCACCAGTGCCGCCATACTCCACTGGAATTACTTCTTTCGGAATGTGCTCCAACAATTCTTCAGGACTTTTATGGATTTTTAACTGTGAAAACACACATTAGGTCTTTAGAAAACTTAATTCACTCTTAAAGTTAAGAGTCTAAGTATTTAGCATAAAGCGAAATAATTTGCTTTGAAACCTTTTAGGTAAATACTTACTCGTTTTTTAGCCTTTTCATTTAAAAATCCTTGAACAAGCACGAATACTTTTTCAACTCCAGATGGTAAATTAATATGATGACTGCCTTTTAATCTGAGGGGCATCGAATCCTGAAAAATGGGATAAAATGATTAAGGAGAAACACTGTTTTTGAAAACTAGCATGATTATTAGCAGTATGCATAGTAAAGTACCGATATAGACTTAAACTGATGACTTGATGATTGCATATTAGACGATATTTTTTTATAAACTTTAGTTGTGCTTGAGTCATATAGTGTTTTTCTTGTAATATTTGTTTAATGAGTTACAAGTTAATAGTTACGAGACGGATTCAATCGTTCAAAAAGCCCTTTTCAATAGATCAGTTTATTTTTATTTATTATTTATTTATTTATCTTTAAACAAAAAGGTTGGTAACTTATTAACTCAGCCCCACAAAACCGTTGCAATGGTTTGACTGTGGGGTCGATGAGTCCCCATGATGATGAGAGTTTAATTCTACTAGTACATAAGTCGTCATGTCGCTATGAAAATGGGACACATATTAATTACTGATTCGGGTATTGATTTAAGACATTACATTTTAAACCCCTGACATCATGATGGAGAAAGATTTTCGAATCCTCACCTGACAAACCGCGACCATCTTCTTAAGCATAGAAGGCGTGCCCTGCATGAAGTGCGCCATGGTAACCTCCGAGTAGTCCGTAACTATTTTGGTGCCTAACACGCAAGCTACATCATCTTCCATCACAAGTATCTGAAATATTAAAGAAGAAAATAAGTTCTACTGAGTGCTTAACATACATTTTTCCTACCATTATTTATATTGAATGCCTGCTAGGACACTTACATTCTTCTATAGGGGTTGGAATCATATGGTGGCCAAGCTCGAGAGTCGACTACAGAACGACTGGTCCATTGGTCTAGTGGTTCATGGCCCTGACTGCATTACGGGATGTCGAGGGTCCCACCCAGGGCAATTTTTTGAGTGGGATGCATGATTATTTATTTTGTTCTGTTCTGTGACTGAATGTTTATCAGCTGTATAGTACTCATATCACAACGTTAGCTTAGTTTGAGCCTAGATAGCGTTGTGTATAAGTTGTAAACTATTATATATTTCTTGCACATGACCATTTTCCAGTAGGTATTGCTAACCAGGTCTGACTAACAGCAAACAGTACCAATTACCAAACGATGCCAATGAGCTGGCAAGTAATTAACGAGCTATAAAATTCTTTCAATCATCATCAATTAATTACCTGTACTAAGTAGTAAAACATGCACATGACGTCAGCTACATTGAAGACTGACGCGTCGTAGTGACCAGCTCTGATCAGGATGACGCGGGGAATTAACTTGTCTTTCGGCTTCGGAAGGATCAGGCATGTCCTGGAATCAGAAAGAGCACTGAATAAGGAAAAGGATATTTTTATTATTTTTTTGAGATCACGTAAATACGTGAATACTTAATGTCATGGCTCTCTACTCAAAACAAGCTAAGTCTCATATCAATATTCGTCAAAATCGACTGTTACAGTTCTACCTATACTTTCTCATTAGAAGAATTAGTTGTTGTTAAATGTTAGTTGAAGGTGTAAATATATTTCTATTCTATTCTTCTAAGGCTTCTATTCTCCTCTTCCATTTTTACAGATATTAGGGAGAAGTTCTTGAGTAAGGAGTCTTAGCATTTTCTCTTCCCACTTCCATTTGCCACTTTCTCAAATCCAAATCTAATATTAGTACTTACCCAAGTCTAAAAAAGTCCAAGAACTTTGGATCTGTAGGTTTTATTCTCAAGGTTAGATCTGGTGCCGTGGTCCTTAAGGTATAATACAAGTCTAACTTCTTCTTGACCTTCTCCAAACTGAACTTACTGCCTCGCAACAACGCGATGAGCCACTGATCATCTGTGAAGAACAAAAAGGTATCAGTAAAAAGATTTTAGTCTCGCTTTAACCAACGCTTGAACAGACAACAATTAGTTTTTATCACAAGGATTATGTACCAGACGATCTATATAGATTGTGTGAAAAGGTATTCTGTTTGATGAATGACTTGCACCTAACTTACATTATATATCTCAATGTACTTTATCCGAATAAAACAGTCAAGTGAGTATCGTTTATTTGAATAAAGACCTTATTCCGATGACATAAAGTAAATTTTGGGTATTTTTTTTTCCTTTTTATACGTGACATGACTGACCGTTCTTCCAACCTTACAAATACGTAGAAATGGATATGTCATTGAAAAAATCAAACAGATCATTTTCTTCAGATATTTTCTGAATAGCATAAAGAAGTCTTGTATACAGATTTTTATAGTTAGCTACCTTTGAGAATGTCATTGAAATAGTTATTTAGCCTTTGAGACTATAACAAGGTACAAAGATAAAGTTGTTTACAAGTATAGAAACCTCGTCCAGATAAAGATCTAAATTAATAATTTTCATTGATGACTCATTAGCTGTCGCACTATCACATTATTAAATAATTTACATCCTGTCTGTCATACCTAAATGTGTATTATGAAATGACTAACATTGATTTTAAGAGATCACAGAAAAAGATTCTAACAAATCATAAAGTTGTGGAAAAGAGATGACAATCTGACTCAAAGCAACCGAGGATAACTACAAATCTATACTAGTCATCTAACAAATTAAGACCGTTGTATTTGCTGTTATAGAAATACATCACCAGTGGAAACTTCAACTGTACTGCTATGACGGTTCATGAGATACATCCTGGTGTCAGCGGTGCCTCAGTAAGAGGCCTCCACACTTACCCAGAAATCAGAAATGAATCGGAAGACTTCTTAAACTAATGATAAAGCATTTGACGCCAATCATCTATGAGAGTAATCGGTTGCTAAGGAAAAACTGATATCACATATCAAAAGCAATTCCGAAATCTTTAACAAAATCCTTTTAAAGTACGACTAATAAACAAATTAGCCCTTATTAAGTTTACAGCCTTATAATCGATGATATGACAATATCTTTTTTTTATAGAGTCAACTAACATTGAGAAGACAAAAATAATAATAACTTTTCTGTCATACTCTTAAGGTTGATTTTCATAATTTGAAGTTTTATTAAAACTTATCAGTTTCCCTATTGTCTATTCTGAAATGTGATAAGAGTTTCCGGCGACATACAGGAAAAGTTTTCAATTTCAATAGTTGTTAAGTACAGTACTTGCGGACCATGCGTCTGTAATATAATGTATTCGACTGTCTAAAAAAAAAATATTTTACAGCAATTTTTGACACCCACGCGTGCAGCCCATTACGAATCTAAAATGATCACACGGGAACATAAAATCGGAATAAAAACTATCCTATGTGTTAGTCCTAGTCATAACCTATCTGTGTACCAAGTTTCGTCTAAATCCGTTCTGTGGCTTTGGCGTGAAAGAGGACCAAACATCCATACATACAAACTTTCGCATTTATAGTTTTAATATATCACGCACCATACCGCTTAATTAAAGTAAGTGTGTTGCTATTGTGCAAGTGAAAAACTGCTCTTCAACGGGTATTGCTGTTTCGCTTCCACAATAGCATAGCTCCTTAGCATAGCTCCTATTTTTAAATAACAGTTTATAGGTACCTGTCCTCGCCCTCAAGTGGGGCTGTTTTGAGATCCAATCCTTCAAATGCTGAAGATCGCTTGGTACTTGATTCGGGTTCTCATTCAATTCATCTTTGGCTATTTTCGCCAACTCCGGGGTTAGAGGACGTATCATTTTTACAACTATTTTTTCCTGGAAAATAAACGTTTCAAACATTATATATTTATTCACAAACAGACGTAAGATATTAGTAGGTACCTCCGGAATGTACAATAGCAAATTAGAATAAATTATCTGCACGTTAATTCTAACACGACAGAACAAAAACTGTAATATTGTAAAAATGTTAGTTCTGCAAATACTTCTAACCAGCACAGCACAAAGTAGGTTAATCAATACTCCATAGATTCAAATAAGCACTCAAATATTAGAATAAAACCAATTGAATTTAGAATTTAGAATAAAGACTTCAAACGACAATATCTTGCACGGCTGAACACAAACAATAAAGCCACAGCACTTCACAAAAATACGAATAAAAATTGTAGAGTTTGCGTTAGGAAAGTATGGCACCCTACCTTGGTCGGTGCGCCGCCGGTGTATCGACTAACTGATAAAGTACACTTCTCTTATCATCCGTGTCACAACAGAAATGGCCAACTTTATCCAATCATGCAACAAGAACTAATGTTCCGTTTTACATCGACGTGCTGTTAGAGGTACGTTGCTACGTTTATTACTTGGTGACGTATGAAGATTAATGTTTTCTTAATGGTCGTGCTAATTAGTGTGCATTTAACGGTATACTTTGTGAATGATATTGTTTTATGCTTGGGTTAGTATTGAAAAGGTAATGTGATTTAATAATGTCATTGATGGCTGTTTTTTTTTAAATATCACCTCTCATTCTGAACTCCGTTAAGGGTTGGCGGGAATAGTTCTTTTAGCTTGAACCAATTTGTAAATAAACAATGCCATTCACATTTATTTAACATAGCTTTCACAGCACTTGACACTTTACCAGGGCCCCGATTCTGCTATTTTACAATGGCCGATGAATGATTGGCAATTGAATTAAATTTGAAATAGGAATACCTTATCTTAAGCCATCTTAATACCTATCTACCTACCTATCATATCATACCTATCTTAAGCATTTTGCCAATACAATAATTGGACTTTAATTGAAAAAATCTTGAGTTGAGCGTCCCACACTGAATTTTCAATTATTGTGTAAAAAAATGCTTAAGAGAAAAAGAAAATTGTCATTTAAAGCCAAATGACATTAATTAATCGGATAATCAAAAATTTTAAATAGCAGAATTGGGGCCCAGGGGATCCTCAATTGTTCTTTAAAACAAAAAAAAAACAGATAATTTTCCGTCTACGTTTTTTGTGCGTCGTTACTGACAATAGGTATCTAACCTCACTAATTGTCTTATGATTTCAACATTGTGCTATATCGGTCACAATAATCTAACCTTAAGATAAACAGATACGACGTATTGTTAGCAATGATGAGTTTCTTTGTCTATCCTTTAATCCATAATTGCCTAGCGGGTCTATTAAAACAATTAAGAACAAAAAAGTATGTATGCTAAGCAGCTCCTAAATCGACAAAGAACATATTATTATGATAAAGGTATTTTTATTAAGTCATCATTGGGCTTAAATGTTTTACGTACAAGCAAACAAATACATAGGTGTTTCAATATTTATCTCTTTATAATAATGTCTAAATCTTTATGAGCAATGCAAAATCCGTGACATCGAGTTTTCTAAATGATCCTTGTACGTCGGACATTGTCTCTGTAGTCTTGGCTTTGCCTGGTCGTTTTGTTTCATTCATTCTATATAATTTCAAATAGATCTTGAAACCGTTCTTCATAATCATCAAACTTTTCTAGCCAATAATCTGTACACAGAAACAAGATTGTTTTAATTGTTTTTAAAAATGTGCGCTTATATTTGCAATTAAATGTTATGAAATAATTTAAAGCCAAACTTGCGATTCCTGATTAAACGCGACGGACCCAAGAATTTGAATTTGTTATTCGCATCGACTTTCTGCGTATTTAATAAAAAAGATACACTAAAAAAATACAGGTGTAAATCAATAGATATTCTTGAATGGCAAATTACAATGGACAGAATCCAGCCTACCCTATTCGCCTACCCTTCATCGCTTCCTAAATACTTCTAAGGCTCTTCCAGCGCGAGGCAACGCAATTTTTAATCCTAATGATTTAAGCGAAAGTATTTGTCGTCATACAAACACATAGAAAGTCCTACCTAGCATCCTCGGAAACTAAACTTAAGAGGAGTAACTGCAATTCTATAAAATATTGCTTTTACACCTGTAAGTTTTTATAGGCCTACTTTCTAACTGATATACTCAAACAGTTAGGACCAATAATATTTACCTGTTAATTCCTTCGCGGTACCCACATATCCGCCATACCCTTTAGGTAATACCTCCAATGGAATCGGATCGGGAAGTACACTTCTGTCTTTAGCGTGCACATAAAGCTAAAATGTACAAAAGTATTTTAATACTTGAAAATCTTATTGATGATAAAGTTACTTAAGTTTAAAAGTCAAATAGTAGGAATTAAGCCAATTTCCTCCAATCAACGTTACTAGTACTGAGATATCGTAATCGCTTTTACTGTCTTATCGTACATAACAAATCATTACTGATAACCTTAGCAGTATATTCTGATACCAAAAATAATGCATAGATACTTACTTTCTTTCTGTGCTTTTCATTATGAAATCTTACTCCGACCTTAAAAATTGTCTCGAAAGCTGATATGGTGTTTATTCTATGTAAACTTTTTAGTCTTTTTTCTAGTCTAAAGGTGAAGCATCTTGAAACGCAAAAGCAAATTACAATTCAAGGTTGAAATACAAAATGAAAATCTTTTTGATTGCTTCTACCAAAGTCTCACGATACGACTCTCTTTTTCTAGTTACAATTACACTGGGTATGTACTAAATCAAACGCAATTCAAACACGTTAAGGTGACGAACACGAATCCCGTTATCAGTCCATTGCCCCAATTAATCTATACAAATACGAAATGGAGTGATAGCTGTATTTGTTCGTCTTTTGTCTCACGCCTGGAACTGGTAAATAAATAATAGGTTGGAAAGCAGCATCTGAATATTTTTAATCTGCAATTGCCAACCTAGCAACAAGTGGGTAGTAGTAGTGATTTTTTAGACTGCACTGATAGTCGAGTGGTTCAGCTCACCATAATATGTCGTCGGCAGACCAAAGGTTTGTTAACCTTCTCATAAGGACTTTTATGCCTTTGGTGTTCCATAAGGCTTGGGTTCCGCAAGGACTTGAATATAATGTTGGTCTTTATTCAGTCATTATTTTAACAGCGCAGGCGCAATTTATATTTCAAATGCGAGTTCTTCGAATAGAAAAAAAATAATCGGACTAATGCAAAGATCCAAGACAACATTTGTGTGAATAACATAACTTAATATTTGAATCAAATAAAAAACTTTTTCTTTTCCAAAGTTGATTACACAATCGACAAACCAATACCTCATTCATATGATTACCATAAAATTTGCAAAGGGGAAATAAATTACCCTGATTTCCCCTCAATAAGTAAGAAATACATTAGCATAAGTATGAGAGATCGCAGGAAGGAATCCCATAAAACGTACATCTACCTTACAACCCCTCACCCTCAGTGTTTGCTGGGAGTTGAACAAATATTCGTTTTTCTCGACATTTTTCTATCAATTCCAGGCGCTACTACCAACATGAAACGCTAACTGACTGTTGCATGAAAAAGAGACAGTGCTCTACACGGGATAGAGCGACATCTCGCTCCCACAATTGCTACGCTGTCACCTAGAGATGTTAGCAGGCAAGTTCTGTTTGTGAACCCTATCACCTTTTATATATCGAACCGTTTATTTAACATTCAACAAATATTCTGAACAGATACCAGCAGAAAATTCAATCTGTATTGAATGAATAAAGGTTTACAGTACTTGTATTTGCATATTTGATTGGATGTAGTCTATTTTTTTTATGAATAAATTCGTTGTATTGTGAGGATTTTATGAACATTTAATTTACAAAAAGCACCTAGATTCGGTACAAACCCTCGCATAAATGCATTTATTCTGAACGGGAAATGGCACTCAGCACTAATTTATTACCGATCTTTGCTGTTCAGTTGTCCGGGCAGTCAAATTAAAGCAAGTTTCATTATGCCAGTACGAAACTCATTGGATTGAATCGCTTTGGATAGAGCAACAATATTCGTGCGTTTTTTTTTCGTTTTTATGGACAAAATAGCATTTAATTCAGCCAGAATTCAGAATCTGTATAATTTATTATTATTATCCTCGTATTGTGTTAAAATATAAGAGTATGTTCAACTGTACACCAGTAACATTGTCAATAAACCTTTAAAACAAGGCACTAAGGTTGCATTTTCTGTACCACTTTTTTTTTACTTAAGATATTTTAATATCTTAAGTGTGCGGGAATCTTTCAATTTAATTAAAATGATTTTTATTAGACTTTTTTATTAGCGTTTTATTAGACTTTGTACAAGTCAGCTTTCTAATGTTTCTTGAAGATAAATAATTGACTGAATTGCGAATCTGGCTGACTTTAAAATGGTATAGTACTATGAAAATAACATTGAATTAAAATATGATTTCGTCATCAATCTACCAAGTACTCCCGTTTATTTAGTTTTCTTGACCTGCTTTTAATTTAGACAAGTTTCAATTCAAAGCATACAAATAATTATATATAGCTCTCAATTACCTTTAATATTTTTATGTTTCAAGAGTAATTGTGTCAGTTTGAAGGCTATATTCAAGGATTAAATGACGTGTCGAATTTGCAATTTAGATTTTGAATTAAAAGCATGCGACAATTCCCCTATAATTTACTGTCCGAGGTTAAAAGAAAATTTACATTAAAATTAACCTATAATTTTATTGACGGACATATCAAAATAAACACATGTTTGATACCTTTTCGTTATTCACCATTGTATAATATAGGACACTGGGTGCCTTGTTATTATTGATAAGTTTCTAAAAGTGGTAATTATTTTTCGTTTTAAGTTTTAATTTTAAATTATGTAGGAATTAAGTCCTTCTATCGCGGGGGTTAGACACAATACAGCCAGACTCAGAATAAACACTCATGGATCACATGAACGCTTGTAGGTATTATGCGGGGGTCGAACTCGGGACATGTCGCTCACAATTGCAGTGGGCTGCTGATTTTACAGATATATAATTTAAATGCTATTTAATTAAAAACCATTTAACGAGTGGCTTTATTTTTGATTAAAAATAAAATAGATGTCAGAAACGTATCAAGTATTTTACAAAAGCATCCGACCGCAAATATCGATTAACGTAACAAAAATACACAATTTAAAAGTGACAGACGTTCAAATTGCAAATTGCTGTCACTTGCTATCGTTTCGTTTAAGCTCGATACGTAACAAGACCGTCGTTGTCGGTTAAATAGATTTCTCAACGTCAACCCTTTGTAAAACCTCAGAGGGTTGAACAGTAACGCCAGCTGATATGTTTATTTTAGAGCGAGGGCTTTTCATCTACGTATAGTTTGATCGAAGGTTTCTGCTGACTTTGCTTTGCGAACGATTATGTAATGTATTCTGGGTCAGTTTTAGTGTACTAAGGGAGTTTTAAGCGGATTATTTAATTTGTTATACATTCCGGTCATTTCGGGTGTATTGTTTTACATAATTTAGGTTATAGGTGATTGGAACCAGGAAGAGTAGTTTCTGAATATGTTGCAGAATATCAGACTGCCTTTTCAATGGTTTATTTACATATTTATATTTATTGGTATCGACTGGTTAGTTTTAGTTTTTCTGCTTGGAGAGCTGAGTAGTTGAGGTCACCACGCCATAACCACTCTGTGCGTCGTGTCGCGAGTTCGATCCCGGCGTAGAATAAGTATACCTACTTAATATTAATGCGAGATTCGTTTTTTCTCAACAAAAAAAAAAACAACCATCGGCACCTAGGTCTCATCATTGTACCAATCAACTTATATTATTATCTTATAAATTTTAATCTCAACACGAATATCTTAACGTCATAATATCTTTGAGGTGGCTTCAACAATATTAGCTTGTGGTGTAAAGCGAATTACCTCGGTACTCCTCTCGTTATATAATGGGGCTCAAAGCAATGCCGTTGATAAATTACAATGAATATTTTATGAGTAGTCTAGGCACTGTCTGGCACCTCGGCAATGTTTCCTTTGACAAATCTTAATTCACGCATAAGTTAACTGTAAGAAGTTAATTATTGAAAGGGGCAAAAATTTGGAAGACGTTAAAAAAGGCAAACGTGCTTCCAATGAATTTCCGGGACATTAGGCATATGTTATGAGTCCTTCGGGTCTATATAACGACTAAGTGTAAGCCTTTGTGGATCACACAAACGTTTGTCCTGCCCGGGGATCGACCCCGCGACACGTCCGCGTCGCGCACAATGGTTTCAACATGTAACAGTCTCAGTTAAATTCTTTGAACTACAGTCGGTATATTGCTTTATCGTTGCATATTAAAAATTAGTTAAGTTGATTTTGCTTAATTTTCTTGTAGCTTGTGTAAGTACAATGCGAGCGATTTAAAATTTAAAAATGACTAAACCAATCTGCAGATACGTCAATTTGAAGCTTATGTGTGCTAATGTTGTTAGTGTCACGGTGCTTGTACTATAGAATCTTAAATTGAGACTGTTGCAATCAAAGAAGCGAGACAGCTAGCACTACATAGTGGCATCTCAGTCTAAAACGGCAACAGACCTGGTTTAAGAGCACATAGTAAGCGCACAAGTGACTCTACAGTTACTAATGAATAATAAATTCACATTCATGAGAATTACGGGGAAGGTGACAACATGGAAATACAAAGTTGAATATATATTGCTTGAATCGAATCCTAATAGGAATTACTCGCAATGAAAGAGAGAAATAAATTTCTTTTGAGAAGATTGAATGTATCTTGATTGCTCGTAATTCAAAGCTTCAAAGTGAGATCAAAAGAACCGACCGGTACTTATTTGAGGAACGAATTAACTTTAAATGTACCTAATCATTTAAATAATTGCTTAGATTAATCAGATTCAATTCATCAGTCAATTTAAATGGAAATTAGCTTCTAAAAGCCACAAGGAAACTACTTTAACTTTAATGAATGTAATTACAAAACCAATTCTATTAATTAATGTTAAGATAGTACAAAGAAAACAATGATACTTTAGTTTAAACAAAAAATACTCAAAATAATATTGTTGTTTCTTCTTTATCAGTTAACTATGATATCTAGTTCAGCCAATTTTAATTATAGAGAAGTACTATTGGAAAAAAGAAATAGGAGTCGTAAAACGTTAATACCTTTTATTTGAAGGCCATTTCTTACTAAGGGATTACCATATTTTAAAATTTTTATAATACCGCGCGGCTGTAATACTGAAAACACGATCATTTCGGTTGTGGAAGTGAGATGCCGTTACGTGAATTGTATGGCGACATCTCGCTCCCAAACTCCTTAGGTCTAGAGCTCATAGCTTTATAGTATAGTAACTTACGGAATGCAATCTTCTGGCCGCGTCGTGTATGGACAGTATATGTGTTATCTTGTACTTGTCAAGCTGCACCGTATCCTTAGAGTCCCGGTAATTACCCACGTAGAGACCGGGAAGCACCTGTCAACAGAAAACTCATAT